>NC_069724.1:10997500-11167500 GCF_027358585.1 Pangasianodon hypophthalmus
TGAATTATCCTAGTTGTGATGATCACAAATAATCACTGCAAATTTGCTTTAATTTAACAATATGGCTTCCACTCTCATTATTCAGCAGCATATAAAATAGCACATCCTATTATTTTGCATTTAATTTTTTTTTAAAATCTCGTGGTCCATTGGTTACTTGTGCACACAATAAAGCCATGAGATACTATATCTAGGTCATAAAACTGTAAAGTGCGCATGGGATATTTTGTTACTTTTAATTAATTATTTCAGTTTTAGCTGAATTATAAATTCAGTGCTCTCTCTTGTGAAGAATCATTTGTGCTGATGGTTTGAAGGAGAAGCTGACCGAACACTCACCTGCTACGCTCATAGCTCACTTTAAGTTAATTCATAATTTTATCCATTCAGTCCTTGAGATATGCAAGGTCTCTGATTAAGATGCATCTCCTCTGATGTCCTCTGTGCGAAAGAACATTTTTGTGTACTTTAAAGGGACAATATTACTAACTACTGTCATATTTATTAGTAATAGTGCCTTATTTATGTATAAAATATTGAATACAGATGTGCACAATTTCTGCGTTAAACCCTTGCTTATATATAATATATATTTTTTCTTTTGCAGTCAATACTAAATTCACCACAGAAACTAATTATGAAAAGTGTTGACAGGAGCTTTAACAGGTCTCCAGAGTGGTTTGTAACACTACTACACTTCTGCACGCTTTATATTAAGTAATGGCGAAAATTGAAATTGGTTTAGAGTTATATTCTGCAGCGTGGTTTCTGGCACCATCATTCATTGGGTGGGGAAAAAACCCTGAATGTCATGGTGTAATTCTCACACTGATGGAGAGAGAGAGAGAAATATACAGTATGTAGAGAGAGATTTCACCCTAGAGAAGAAAAAAGCATGGGCTAGTGCAGATTCTGAGAGATTAAGATGCAGACAGGAGAAGGTTATTGTATGTGGCGGCCTAGCATCCTCCACTCTGCCATGGAGCTCCAGTGATCGATTGGCTTTTCCACATGCTCCCTCATTACCTCCAGCATCTCACATCTCCCTGTCTCACTCCTTATCCCCCCCTGTGTCTCTATCTCCTCCCCTGGGTGTTGGAGCTCCAGCATATCACTCTAACACTCATCTACAATAGCATGTGTATTCATTATCCCTCACCGGGAGGCGTCACTCCAGCAATGTGGCATTTCATCAGGGGAGTTCACGAGAGCCTCTCACACAAGCATGCGGAATATAGAAAAGTTTCAGACATGCACCCAGCCTTTGGCAAATAAAAATTGACTTTCACCTGCAAAAACTGCAATGGAGGGGGGCACAGTGGCTTAGTGGTTTGCACGTTTGCCCCACACCTCCAGGGTTGGGGGTTCAAAACTTGCCTAAGCCCTGTGTGAATGGAGTTTGCATGTTCTCTCTGTGCTTTGGAGGGTTTCCTCTGGGTACTCCAGTTTCCTCCCCCAGTCCAAAGACTTGCATTGTAGGCTGATTGGCATTTCCAAACTGTGAATGTGTGTGTGATTGTGCAGAGTGTCCACAGTGTCCCCCACCTTGTGCCCTAGGTTTCCTGGGATAGGCTCCAGGCTCTCCTATGACCCTGTGTAGGATAAGCGGTACAGAAAATGGATGGATGGATGGAAACCGCAATGGACTAAGTGTATTCCTGTCTCAAGTCCAGTGGGATAGACTGGGATAGTCTCCAGATCCATCAGATCCACAAGGATGAAATTCTTCAAATTCAACAAATTCGGAGCAATAATTCATTATTGTTTTCTAGTTTCTAGTTTTGGAATATACCCCATATGTAGATGACCTCTTAACTGTGTGAAGAAGCACTACGCTTGTTGTCTATGCCTACTAAAGTTCTCACATGCAGTAATTACAAAATCTGCCTACCTGCCAAATGTGGGTTTTGCTAACTCTGCTATTTTACCATGCAGTCTGGTCCTGTTCACACCTGGCATTAACATGCGTCCTGGGTGATCGGATTACAAGTAGACAGCCAAGACACATAGTCTTTCACACCTGGCATTATGAATGTGTCTCCAGTGACCATTTGTGATCTAATTTCATACATCATTTCCACTGGAGAAACACTGTCACTCCCATTTATCACGTCAGTCTTCTACTGCATTTATTTTCAGGAGGGACTGTTCCGCAAATCATATCTCATGTACCTATACGGACCGTTTCACGTTTTTAATTGCGTGGTCTGCTAATCTTATAAATGAATGAAAGATGAGACGACAAATGAAGCCATGAAAAGCTGCTGCTTACATCTCTGCTGTTGTAGCATTGTCTTTATCCATTAGCCTAGCAGCAGAACGCTGTACCATTCAGCATGATTTCCAATGATTGCATTTTTTCCAACAAGGGCAATGACTTTGTTGCTGTCTGGGATGCGTTAAGACGCATTCGTGTTCACACTACAAATGTCATGTGGCCATATGCATCCCAGAACACCTCCGAATGTGGTTTGAGTGATCGGATCACAATGCATCTTCGAGACGCAGTTGACCCCGTTCACACCTGTACTTAGCGCTCACCACTTGTGATCCGATTACCCAGGATGCATGTTAATGCCAGGTGTATTTGACATGTAAACTTTCAGTATTATACAGACTTTTATACTGAGGTATGAGGAGCCTTCTGAGAAGTTGAAAGTTTGTGGAATCCTTCTCAGCATGAACTACACAGTTGTTGTTCCTCATATTGTAGTGTCTTAAACCAGCTGCAGTTTTGCACTGCAAGCCTTTATTTCTGTTTTTGACTAGCAGTGTGTACAAATACACCACCATTTCGTGTCTACATTTCAGGAATACAGTAAGTATACAAGTATACATTATACATACATACACTGGGTACAACTGGAAGTGACAGTTGAGTCACAACAGTAATTTCAAGCCCTGGTCACAGCAAAGAAAAATTCCAGCCAGAATGAAAAAGTAACCTGACAATGAGAGAAGCAATAAAAATCTGAAATTACACACGTTCAGTAGGATGGCCTTCAAAGAGCCTCATAAACGAGTTAATAAAATGATCCTTCCGGCACATATGTTTTTGAATGTTTATTAAAGGCACTATGTTCACTTCCCCCAGCTGGAAGAATGTAGTTAATGATGTCTAAATATTTAGTGCACAAAAAAGAAGTTCAGTCTGTGGTTATTTTTCACGCTTTTTAAGCTTCCTGCAGTATATGATACTTGCTAGAAAGAAGTGAATGGAAAAGGCTCTATATTCCCAAAATCTGTATTTCCTTCTTATATTCTCATGCCCATGATTGTTCTCTCTATATTCTCAGGACCCCATGTTCCCAGGGCCCTATATCGTCAGCCTCTATATCCCTAGGGCCCTGTATTACTAACCATCTAGAACCCTAACCATCTTCCGGGCCTGATATTTCCTGCAGTGTATATTTCCAGAGCACTTATTTTCCAGGACCCAATATTCCCAGGACCCTATATTTTCATGCTCCATATACCCAAGCCCTATATTTCTGGGTTCTGTATTCCCAGCATGCTATATTTCTAGAACCTACATCTTCAGGGCCCAACATTTTCAGAGGTCTGTTTCCAGAGCCCTATGTACACAAAGCACTATGTTTCCTGGGTCCTATCCCTATGACCGTGTATCCCCAGGACCCAGGGTACTATATTTCCAGGACACTATATTGCTAAGGTCCTATGTCCCCAAAGCCCTATATTTCTAGAGCCCTATGTTTCTAGCCTTCTACTTTCTGGGACCTGTATTTCCACAGCCTTATTTCAAGGGGGCTGTATTCACAGAGCCTTATTTTCCCATGATGCTATAGTCCCATAGCCATATCCCAAGGCCCTATATTGACAGAGCCCTATTCTCCCAGGGTCCAATATCCCAGAGACCTCTGTTTCCAGAGGTCTGTTTTCACAAAGCATATTCCCAGGACCCTATATTCTAAGGCCCCTATATTCCCACAGATTTATGTTCTAAGGGCCATATATTTCCAGAGTGTTATTTTACCAGGGCCCTATATTGACAGAACCCTATTTTCTCAGGGCCTGATATTCCCAGAGGTCTGTTTCCAGAGCCCATGTTCACAAAGGGACCAAGGACCCTGTGTTTCCTAGGTCCTATATTCCCACAGCCCTTTATTTCAATGACCATATATATTTCATAGGTTCTTAGGTCTGTGGCCTAGAGGTCTGTGTTTCCAGAACCCTTTTTGTGAGAGGCTTATATTCTAGGTACCCGTATTTCCACAGCCTTTGCTCCAAGGGCCATATATTCCCAGACCTCTATATTGATAGAGTCATTTTCTCAGGGTTTTGTGTTCCCATTTTTGTGTTTACTTAATTTGTATGGCGATTTACTTAGACTGTTTTGCGATAAATGTAAATGTTGTTGTTCGCTGTGGCCTAACCACTAGTCTTCCAGTGACCCCTTGGAGATGTAAATAATAGTGCATTATGACTATAAAGTTTGACCCCTGATGATTTGAGGTCAATGTGGAGATTTAACCAAGATATGGGGAGGAAGAGTCTCAGATAACCTCTTGATGCGGGAGTTGTTACACAGCACGACTGTTATCCCCGTGGCCACTGAAAAGTATTTAGCTGAGCCAGTGCTTGTGATGGGCTCAACCAGAGTTAAACGTCCCCTTCGATTTCTCCATGCTATTAGAGAAATAAGTGATCAATTTCCTCCCTGCTTGCACTTCGCTATTGGTTTCTCAGCAAGGCAAATGGCTGCAGATGTTGCTGTGTGAGACCCAGCAAGAAAGAGATCAATATTTCGGTAATAGTGCAGCTGAGATTGCCTGTGGCACGGACCGCCATGATCCCTGCAGGGGGCCTGTGCATTTTGCTTGAACGGTAGACCCAGTGTGCATCTGTAGTTGCTTTCGTTGAAACGATCACCTGTCTTCAGCTGAGCCTGAAAGGTGGAATGGTCTTTTATTGATTCTTTGCTCTTGGGCTAGTCTAAGCTCATGTGGAGCTATTTGAGGATGCTGCAAAGCCAGTGCCCCTGGCAAAACAGTGCCGAACCTCAACACTAAAGAAAACAGCTATGAGAAACGATAATCAGCTAGCTGTAGGGGTTCACCTACCACCAAGCTGCATCCACAACTAGAATGCATGAATAGCTCAGAAAATTCAGGCCCAGCATCCTCCATTCCTGTACAGTGATACCTAAGGAGACAATGATGGACTGATGGATAGACTGTTGGATGGATGGTGATGCTGATTACTTTGTTTTGCTGGATCCCACTGACACAGGAAATCTCACTTAATTTCAGCCCTGAGACCAGATGGTCAGTGCCACTGCTGCTGTACGCTGCATGCTAATTCATCCTTATAGCATTAGCACGCACATGCATGGTGTCCCAGGTTTGATAGAATAGGGAGTACAATGCTAACTATGCCACTATGAGTTACTTATCAGCTTTACCCCCTGTCTTATACTGAGTTGATTAGTATAAAAAGGGTCATTAGGAAATAATTGATATTAGGAAGCTTAGAGCTGGCTTCCAAACAGGGGGAGATGGTGAGTTCATATCCCAACAGTGCCACATCAATCCTTGGTTGGACAATCCTGATTGACCATACTCTCTGTGTGGTAATGACCTGGCTGTGATCTTGCATGACCACATGGAGGAAGGAGGATTTATTTTTCACAGGGATGCACATTCACAGCTGAAATAATTACCGTAATGATTTTGCTCAGTGTTGGTCACAATGATTTGGGCACTTTATACCCCAGCGCTACTGAATTCTGTATTCTGATTAGTCAGAAGGTTTAGATTAATTTTCTATAGCAGCAGCTCTGACAGTAGTGCAGCTGCAAATCAAGGTTTATATTATTGTGCTTGTTCTAATATGTAATCACTTCTATAGTAACAGCTTAG
Source organism: Pangasianodon hypophthalmus (assembly GCF_027358585.1). Taxonomy (NCBI): domain Eukaryota; kingdom Metazoa; phylum Chordata; class Actinopteri; order Siluriformes; family Pangasiidae; genus Pangasianodon; species Pangasianodon hypophthalmus. The sequence continues at coordinate 11,003,380 of NC_069724.1, forward strand.
TCACTGGCAATTTAATGGGAGACACTCCACATAAACAGATTAAACAACAGCTGTGTGTAATTGTTGAAGATGTTTATTTACAGTTTATGGAAGGAGTCTCCACTATCACTGCTTCAGAAGAGAAACATTATGTTTTCTGACAAAAAGACTTGAGGAGTTTACTCATTGTGGTTTCTCAGTGACAAGACAAGCTGTGTGTGTGTTTTTTTTTTTTGTATTAACTTCAAGAGAGAGAAAAAAGAGGCTGTGAAGAGAAGGACTACTACTGCTATAATGTAAGTGATTACAGGAACTAACTTGTTTCGTAGACATTCCACAACAATAAAAATAATTATACATGGATAAAAAAATGATACAGGGATAAAAAGTGACTTGTCGTTTTTCTGGTGTCATGAAACATTTATGTCAGTTCGTCACATATCCATATGGGATATGTAAAAACAGTTGTTTTTTAAACAGTGGATATTAGCAAAGATATTGGGGCGCTCATGATGATTCAATAAACACTAATGCTAGCTAACTAATGTTAATAGCTGGTAGCTTTCCAAAGTTAAATTTAGTTAATTAAGATTAATTAACTGATGAAGCCAATAATCACATTCACAATTAAAATAGCATTATTGGGCATGAGCAGGCTAGAGTTTCTAAGAATCCATGCAGCTTTTATTAGTGTCAGGATTTTGTATAGGAGGCAGATGCAAGTGCAGCTTTCTATTATAATGAAATATAATAATAAATAATAATAATAATAATAATAATAATAATAATAATAATAATAGTAATAATGAAATACGAATGGTGCAGTGGCTGATGGGTATCGTAGTCCTGCGCCAAAGTCAGCATAATCATGACAATTAGCTGCTCGATGATCACAGTTCACTTCCTTATAACTTCCTTCCCAGCCTCGGCAAAGCTTTTCTTAATTTGTCTTTTAATCTTCGGGCTTGACTGAAAATCACTTTATTCATTTTTTTTTAACAATGTAAATGGGCACTTTGACAGACATCTGAAAGCACTGGGTGTTATGAAAAACGGTGTGGAATTATTTGAATTAATTTGAAGGGAAGAGAATAAGGGTTGGAGTGCTGATGCAGAAAGAAAATTGGTTAAATAGCAGCATTTCTTTGATGGCGACATCCCAGCGTCATTTTCCAGGTCCCCATAAATTTGTGTTTTGACAGCAAATCAAGCGCAAAGCGATAACTCCTTGTCAGAATGTCTTGCCATTACAGCTGAACACTGAGCTTTGAGTGCTGAGACGACCAGGCCGCTGCTATTTACATAAATTGGGATTCAGAGGAAATTTTATATTCAAATTCCCCATGGAAATTAAGACACATTATATAGATAGGATACAATGAAGAACTTAACGTCTGTCACCAAAAGAAAGCAGCAGCCCATCATTCCCTCCTCATTGTGGTGCACTGAAGTGAAAATGACTGTAATAAAAAAAAATCAGGCGGAAGGGTCATTAGGGAGAGCTCAAACCGCGGATCACATAATGTTATCTCTTTCTCCAAAGAAGAACGACATTGGTAAGCAACATAAAGCAAAAAATAAAATAAAAGTAAAATAAAATAAAATAGGACTCTAAAAACACTGAAAAATTATATGTAAGTAATAAATCACTGTGCGGGGTGCTCTTCTAGTAAAGTACTGAGTAACGGGATGGTGAGAACTAGGTTACTGATTAAGCCACACAATATAATTAGCATAGCATTAGCTAGCTTGTTAGTGAACTTGGCTCTCCACTAGCTGGAGAGGAAATATTAATAACTTAGGCTAGTAAGCTAACATGGTGTGGCATTGTGGTAACTGCCTAGCTTAGGTAATGATGGTAAGCTAGTGAAATAAAATCAATAGTTTATGCTAAGCTGAAGAAATTAAATAAAGGGATGAGTTGTGACATCACATGAGGTTTGCAGTTGGCTGATCAAAGTGAACTTCTGAGATGTTTTTTTGGTATTTAAGGTGAGATTAGCTGTATTTAGTGTGTGTCTAATGCAAATAGACACCAGTATTTTTTAATAATTTAAGAGGGTTCAGTAATAATAAATAGCAGGACTGACATAAACCTTCAGAATGACTCCGTATGAGGCTCTGAGATTATGTGGGCGTGGCTCTGAAACATCCCTCCAGCTGATGATGCTAATTGAATGATGTGCCTCGCAGGTCTAGTCAGATGATCGAGCACTAGTGCTGCAGCTGGCAGAATGATGAATAGTCCTGAATCATGAAGAATGAATTATCCTGTGACTGTTCTGATCTCTGTACACAGGAGACAGAGATCCTGAACACGGCCGTGCTCACTGGCAGGACTGTCGCCATGCCTATCAAAGTGGTCACCGTGGCAACGGATGGGGCTGTTACTGATGTGACCGAGTCTGTGGAGTGTCGATCGACGGAAGACGACGTTGTTAAGGTGAGCGCAGTGCCATACAGAGTGTTGACATATTTTGACAGTGATTTTGACAGTGATAGGTATCCCTGGATCAAGAAGGGGCGGGGCATAAATAAGTTACAATGGACCATTTAGCATAAATATTGGTTTTAATTGCACAATATAATAGTTTTGCAACTATTATGCACATTCTAAGCTAATCAGCAACCTAAACACAGCACTATGCTAGGCTTAGAGAGCCAACTACTTAGCTAATGTTAGCATTATCGCTGCAGCTGTAGCTGTTTGAGGTTATGTTGCTAGTGAAGTTACTGTATTACTGTACTAAGCTAGCTAACGTTAGACTATTATATTGTGTTATGAAGCCCAAGATTGTTAGCAAGTTTACTAACATTAGGTTCACTATTGTGTTGATGTTATATAAGCACATTTGGTAATTAGCTGATTAAATTTAGTTTAAGCCCTGCTCCTAGTGATAGCGTTTTCTGTGTGTAGCACATCCTGTACATGTAATCAGAATAGGAAGCATGTGAAAGTAATATTAGAAATCTATATAATTATTAGATGAAAAGTCTGATTTACCCATTTTTTCAGCCTTTATGACTACATATAATGCATAATTTTCTTTGGTATTTGTACATTTCAATGTTTTTTTTGGCCTGGAATTTTAATGCTGCCTTTTCACGGTTATGACTATCAGAGTTTACCCCTTTGTGGCATCTGTATTGCATTTATATTTTGGGATAGAAAATGCAGACTGCTGTCAAATGTAATAGGATGTAACATAAAAGCAAGAGAGAATTTAAAAATGGCTTCCAAAGTCATTATTCAGTAACATATAAATAGCACTTGCTATCAGGTAACATTAAAAAAATGACCATTTGTCTTTACATAAATCAACATTTCATTACACCATAAGAACGGTACAGCTTATATTATAGAAATAAATCAGAAAAGCAGCATTATACACTATATGGCCACACACCTGATGATCACACCCATATGTGGTTCTTTCCTAAACTTGTGCCAAAGTTGGAAGCACACATCTGTATAGAATGTCTTTGTATGCTGTAGCATTGCAATTTCCCTTCACTGGAACTAAAAGGCCCAAACCTGTTCCAGCATGACAGTGCTCCTGTGTGCATAGTGAGGTCCATGAAGACATGTTTTGCCAAGGTTGGAGTGGAAGAACTCGAGTGGCCTACACAGAGCCCTGTCCTCAACCCTACTGAACACCTTTGGGATGATATTAGTGTTTTTCAGCTCATTGTCTTTGGGATGAACTGGAACACTGACTGCACCCCAGGCCTCAACATCAGTGCCTGACCTGATTAATGCTCTTGTGGCTGAATGAGCAAATCCCTACAGCCACGCTCCAAAATCTAGTGGAAAGCCTTCCCAGAAGAGTGGAGGTTATTATAACAGAAAAGGTAGACTAAATCTGGAATGGGATGTTCACCAGGCACATATGAGTGTCATGGTCAGATGTCCACAAACTTTTGGCCATATAGTGGCCATATACTTCTCCACCCTTTGTCTGTTACTCTCACATAACTTCTGAATATCCCTTATTTCACTAATTACATCTGAGGTCTGATTAAAGTCGTGCTCAGTTTCTGTATTAAAAGCTTAATTCAACTATGAATACTGAAACAGTAAAAGATTACAGTAAACAAAGCACCTATATATACTTAATGAATTAAATATAAATTTATAGAAATATTATAAATCATGTACGTTAACTATGACTAGGCCTTGTTAAATGCTGACATTTTAATGTGAATTAATTTATTATTAAATGAGTGTTATTGCATGTTCTTCATTTCCAGTCATCTGCAGTTTGCCTTGAACACACAGCAGAGAAACAGGAAGCAAGAAGATGATCACCGTAGTGACAAACAGGGAGAAATAAATCTTCTCTTCTGTATTCAATTTGATTCTCATGTTCCTCCTCTTGGCCCTGTGATTCTGTCGACTGAACAGAAGTCTGTCAGGTTCTACAGCCAGAGGCGAAATGCTGAGAACATGAATTATTTCCTCATACGTTGTTGTTGGGTTTGGGAAATAGAGTGTTACAGTAGTGTGTGTGTGTGTGTGTGTGTGTGTGTCAGAGTGTGTCTTTGTTCCCTTTGGGTTTAATTAATCTAGGGAACACCTGCAACTCTGACCTCTGACACAAACACAGACACACACACACACACACACACACATATACATACACATGCATTCACATGTCTTTTTCCCAGCTTACACTGGTTACAAATAGCCTGTTTACTCAGTTCTCCTCCTCCTCCTCCTCCTCTTCCTCATCAGTCTGTGGTATAAGAGGCGTAAAATGCTTCGGGATGTACTGTTACAGGAAAATGATTAACCTCTGGGTGGTAACTGTAACTATGTTTCCTCACATCACCCCATCACTCAGTATTTTACTATAACAGCAGCACACACTGTGGTTTATTACTTGCTTATGAAGCTAGCATCAAGCTGGGGCACACAAAGACATGTCAGCTGTTAACCAGGACTGACGTTTTGGGCGCAAACTTGCAGTGTTCTCGCTTTTATATTTTTTTAATGTCCTTATGTCAATGTTTATCAGAGATAGAGAGAGGACATACACAGAAAGACCAAATACGTCCATGGACATAATGCATAAACCCGAGATATCACTCCAAAAGTAAAGTAATGATATTAATAATTTTGTCTTGTATCTGGAAAATATATATAAAAAAGATATGAAACACCATTTGGTACTTGGCCTTAATTGAAAAAATGTCAACAAGACCGGAACACTATGGAAATATAAAAGCTGCTTGTTTTTTTTTATGATGGATGAAAGTGATATTATGTTCTAAAAGTACTGGAAAGAAATGAAAAATTGTATCCTGGCACACTGAATTGAAATCGAACCAAATTAAATTGCAGGGTGTCGAGAGATTACATCTGAGGAATTGCTGGACACAAATCAGCACAAACAAATGAAGTTTTATTCCAGTTCTTTCTATATGGAGCGTAACTTTGCAGATGTTTGGAGGATAATGCAGAGCAAGTCACTTGCATGTGGATTATCTCTCATTCTTGTGAGTCTATACTGAGGGTTTGATTTTCTTCGCGCAGGTGTCTGAGAGGTGCGACTATGTGTATGTGAACGGGAAGGAGACAAGAGGGAGGGTGAAGATGATGTTGAACTTCACTTACAACTACCTGAGTGCCCAGCTGGAGGTGAGTGTGTGGATGCCTCGCCTGCCCCTGCAGATTGACATGGCCGACCCCGAGCTCAACCAAATCAAGGGATGGAGGGTCCCTGTCTCCGGGGGCAACCAGAGGTGAGGCTAATTTTTGAGCATCAGAAACACTGTTCCTTTTGATTGGTTCCTGAATGGTTTGTCACAACGTCCACATCTGGTTTTCTCCAAAAATTCCCGTCTAATGTATCTACATTCTCGACAAGCTCAAGGTCAGGATGATTATCTTATTCCTGTCCATTTAAGAGTCCATCTCTGTGATTTTAGAAACAGATGTTGTGTCTTGCTGTTTTTTTTTACCTGCTGCTACATGCCATGTTTAGTCATCATTGTGCACTTATTTAAACAGATTCTAAACATTTCTAACAATGATGAACAGTTTGAAAGAGTCCAGAACATTAAGTCACATCACTGCAGAAGCCAGTTGGCAGAAAAAAGAAAATGAAACCAATCTGACAGATAGAATGACAGGTAAAGGTATCAAGTATCACTTTATATTCTCATAGTATAAAATATCATACAGTTTACAGTATTCTATAATACTTATAACGTGCCATAATACTGAAATTGCACACAATGGTATTTAGATCTCAGACGTTACCAGAAACCTAAGCACTATTGAGAAGTTACATGATAGAAGCAGATCTCGGTTATGTGCAAGTCTGCATTTTTCTTGAGTGATATCACTTGAGAGAAGAGCAGTAATAAGTCCAGTGCCAGTGTGTGACAGTTTGACATAGCTTCACTATTCACCCAATCAAAATACTGGATTGATAGCATCAAAAAATAGCCTATATCCCACGTACACATTACAGTTTCATGTCCTCAATTTAGTATCTCATGGCTTCTTTAAGTTGTGTGCACAATTAACTGTCAGAGCACAATATAAAAAATTAAAATGCTAAAAGCTTCTAAAAATGAGCCATAATTATAAATTAGATCAAATTTGCAGATATTAATGTGATAATTACAACAATTACTATTCATACAGCAATGTAATGGCAATACTCTGACTTCTATTAGATGTTTATTTCAATGCTTGTCATCTCATTCATGTATCACCATATTAGTCTTTTTTATTTTTAAATTGTCTCTTACTTTTGTTTTTTATATTGTATTACATTTGACAGCAAAGACAAAAATTTGCATTTCCTGCTTCAGTCCACATTTTTCATATTTGATTTTTTTGGACCTAAAATAAAGTCTTAGAGTTTAAAGGCAGTGGTCTAGGTATTACTGAAAAATGCAAGTAGGACATCATATAGAGCTCTCAAATGTTCAGAAACAGTCAGGGATTTATTTGCATCTGTAAATGACTCCTGTGAGAGCGTCAGTTTGGATGGCCATGTTTGCTGAAACTTTCATGAAAAACTGTTGCTGTGAACCGGATCATGAAATTATCTACAGTGAGAAGGACACATACAATGCTGCTCCTCAGAAATTAAGGCAGCAGCACTTATCTAATATGAAACTCTATTAAAATATCATGCAAGTCATTAGAATCATATGCCATGATGCATAAATGCTTAACTATCTAACAGACTGAGGTAGATAAAAAAATCATTATTCACCATCACAGGAGCACTGTGTATGGATTAGCATTGACTGAGAACAGTAGGGACTGACCCCAAGTCAGCACTTCCTGCTATGAGAATCTTCATGAAAAATGGTCCTGAGGTCTCTGCTGGCTCTGTAACTGACCTGATGCGTTGGAGTTGGCGTGACAGAGGAGCAGACAGGATGCCGACGCTGGTTTTTAATGATCTAGGGTCACCTCTGACAGGTTAATACTGACACATGCCATGGTCATCCACGGCACGATTTTTAAATTACACTCGTCTGGAATTACAGCAGTCCTGAAGCTGGACACGTGTGACATATAAGAGAGCGAACTGACAGAAGGAGAGGTGAGAGGAGTGAGGGCAAACGTCAAAACACAGACATGAACGTGGGAGACAACTGTCTCTGTTAAAAATATGCTGGTCAGGAGCCAGGCTGTGCTGTGCGAGGGTTGCAGTTCAGCTTTAATGGAGGAAGAGGATGCGGTTCAGTAATCACAGAGCGCCAATCATATCACACTCCTCCATTGAGGGGCGCTCTGACACACGATGTGCAGCAAACGACAGCTGTTGTTTCTATTAATTTTGCCTGAGGCGTTATAAGTAAAAAAAAATCCATAGTGGCTCTGTATGACTGAACCATTCATCTTTCTAAGTGCATTAGCATTAGAACGTTAAGCTGTGGTTTCCTAATCCAGATTTATAAATGTCCTCCCCCTTCCTTAAACCCTGTAGGTGGAATTCCCTTGGCAGGCAACAGTTTTGGAGATCATGTGCTAAAGATGAATTCTGGCTGCTTCTGAAGGCAGCCACACAAGAAACCAGTTATTATTTTGGCCAGATTTGAGGGCAGCATAAGTGTTTACAATCTCATAATTCTGTTCACCATCACATTTTCGACAATCAAGACTGTGTTGTGGCTAACAGTCATGTTTGTGCTTGTGGCTTTTCAGTAGCTTGTGTTTAAAATGAGCTACTAACATAAAACAGTCTCACTAGTTATGCTTGTGCTTGATTTCTATTAATTATTGATTTTTTTTTAGAGAAATTTCCATTTATTTTGTACATTTTACACCTTCATAAAATTTAGAACCCTTAAAGGTTCTATGTAGAATCCTACAACAAAAAACTTCATATTTTTAAAGATATCTTACAAAAAAAAATTAGACATGACTTGCATGTCATTTTTCCACGTCTGCACCCTGAACTGAAAATTAAACACACGAAAATAAACAAATGAACAGACACATGAATGAATGAATGAATGAATAGATGTACATTTTCAGCATTGCTTTCCTAATCTCTCTCTCTCTCTCTCTCTCTCTCTCTGCATGGAGTCGATACTCACTTCAAATAATGTCCTCCATTAATTTGATAGACTTTTATATAGTTATGGTTTATGGTTTTATTTTATTAATCCATAAATTGTGCAATTTATTTTATTATATCTACAAAAAAGGCTGTTAATTAAATTGCATGTTGAGTAATTAACAAATGCTATATAACACATGCACATAGTACATACAATACATTTTTTTCACAATGAAGCATTAAACCAGTACATCTGCTAGAAAAAACATATAGTTAGAATTTGCCCTGAGCCTAACCTTATAAATAAAACAGTGCCTAAAATTAATTTTTAAGAATAAAAGAGGATTCCTCTTTCCCCTTTTCTCCTTAAATGCATCATTGATTTTGGAGGAGGATTACATTCAGCCCAAAGACGTAAAATTAAAAAAAAAAAAAAATCACTCAAACATGCTCATTTTTCACGCTTTTATTTTCCTGAACAACTTAAATTTTTTTTGCTTGTGTGTGTATCTCACATATGTCATGAGTTGTTTGCTATTCATGTCTGTCGTCTCCTTCAGTACCAAGAAAAAGACTTGACTTTTTAAAACAGACTTGTCATGGTCCTCCATAAGCGTGCAATAGCTTGAAGCATGACACACATTTCTCATTTAGGTAGCTTCCATAGATTACTGTATCTGTCGTGTGATTTATTTGATACATTTCACCAGCTGGCTAAACTTTGAATTAGCCAATTTGTTTTCTTCTAGGAAGTAGGCTGTTTTAAGTAGAGCGCTAATCTCCTCCTCACCCTCTAACTGCACAGTTTCCAAAGCATTAATCACAGCATTCTGTGCCGTATCTTTCTCTCGATCATTTTCTTTTAACTGCTGTGTGTGAAGCACCATTTGAGTACTGAATTAAGGCTGGCAAGTTGTAAATTGCGTGCTACCGTATATTTTGCAAACCGAGCAACTCGTTTCACCTTTGTTCTTTGCTAGCCACTGATATATTTTAAGCCAGCAAGCCCTGAAACTCTGCAACTTGACAAACCTTGACACCGGGCAGTGGTCCAGGTTTGTCTGTCTTTCGTAAATGAATTTCAAGTCATCGTTTGAAAACAGCTACACTTTTTTTGTCTTGTGTGAAATGCTCGCAAGACAAATTGCACAGATGTTTTACTGATGAGTTTTTTTCCCCATCGCCAATGATATTTCAATGCTGCAAGCAGAAAAGTCATAGAGAGAGAGAGAGAGAGAGAGAGAGTAGTAGCAGTAGTAGTAGTAGTAGTAGTAGTAGTAGCTGTGGACGCATTACAGCCTGTGGAAACATTGAACATTGAACTTATTTGTTTATTTGTTCAGATTCATTTGTTAATTTTATATTTAGATATGACTATAGCTTAGAATTTGTGTGGGAATTTCCTTCGTTACGAACGCTGAACCTGCAGTAATGATTCCAATTGTGTGCAGTAAAATTATAAAAATTATAAAATTATAAACAGAATAAATATTATGATATTTATAATTAAATATCAGCAGTTCAGAGCAAGTTTATTTCTGACAACAGCAGCTGACAAAACCCGCATTTATTTACTGAAGGTGCACTGAAGCTCCGCCTCCTCTGTATTTTCTTTTGTTGTCATGCTTAACCAATTATAATTATGAGACCTAGCCTTGCTCTGATTGGCTGCTGGAAGTATGCATGCAGTTAAAGAAACACTAGTTTTCAACATTAGCGTTGTAGCTAATTTGACAATATTTGCTAAAAGTAATAAAATATAGGTATTGTTTTAAAAAATGTAAGTTATTTCTTTGTTTTAATAACCAGCTCAGAATTTGACACAATTTTGGACCAGTGAAGATTTATCCTGATGTCCATCTGTGAAATCTGTTAGCTAGGAATATTAGTGAATTTTATTTCACAAACATCAGCATCTTTCATATCTGAATACTGTATCAGCTTATTTTTAAATATGGAATCAACTAAATTTTTATTTCTTAGCTTGTAATATTTGGTCATTTTTTCTTGGTTGCTTATTGGTCAGTCACCTTTTTTAGGTAGGTTTATCTCTTTGATTTATGTCCGAACTCTTTGCTACTAGACTGAAAGCCCTGTTCAGGGTAGCAACAAGGGCCAATCAGCACTAATGTTAGCTAACTTTTAAAAAAGGTGCTAGCTGAGGGAATCTAGTTTAGCAGCACACTGATACAGGCATTTGATTAGCTATTTATATTAGCAAATGTGAACTAGCTAGCTAGAAATCCACGGATGGATTTCTTCTGTATTACAATTCCGTGGGCTGAAATAAGGAAATAAAAGCCATTTCTAAAAGACTGTCTCCTGTGTTCAGATCTGTAGATGAAGATGAAGATGAAGGGAGCAGGCGGGATCGAGGTTGTGGTCCACAGTACCAGAGCACGACTGTGCGTGTCCTCACACACTTTGAAGCAGACCCAGGGGAGGGGCGGGGCCAGCCGGACTTCCTGCTGGGCAGTGATTGGCAGGTGGATGTGACGGAGTTAGTGAAGGATTTATTGAAAGTGGAGGACTCACGAGTGGCCAAAATAACAGATGGAGCGACGCTGACGGGGCTGAACATTGGAACCACCAAAGTCCAGGTGAGACACCACAACTCCTTGCTTACTTACATATAGAAAAAAAAATAATGAAAGTGGAAGATTTAAGATCTGAGGTTCCAATTTGAGTTTTAGTGCCAGAGCCAACTGTATCAAACCTCATTTCCTGAACTTGTTCACTAAATGAATTATAAAGCCTGATATAGGAAAAGAGCTCTGAATAAATGCATATTATTTTATTATTTCATAACATATTTATTTTTAAATATGAATGATATCATATAACTCATTTAACTTCTAACAGGCTCTTATTGGAGTCACTCTTTTTTTTTATGTGGTTGAATCGCCATTTTATTAGACATTCAGTGCACTACATCATGTATGCAACATCATCGTCATACCCTACACCCTATGTAGTGAGCATATTGATTGAATAGGAATCCATTAGAATGGGATTTTACCTCACTGGTTTGTGTGTATATGGCTCAAAAGTTTTTTATCCCTGCATGAAGATGAGTTTACTTGCATCACAGGTGGGTCACTGTGGGTAAATATATCAAATCTGAAACAGAAAATTGGATGATAAAATGATAATTTATCTCCCCGTGATTATATTTACATAAAAAATGAACACAGTTTTTTTTTTTTTACCTTCAATGATTATGTGGAATGAGCACACAGGGCTTTGATAACAACACCCACACCATGACATACATACTCTTACATTTCATTTCATAACTGCTACTAAAAATTTGTGTGCTGTAATTTATTCAAAATTCAATTCAAAGTCAAGCGGACCTTTTTTTCACGCACCTACAAAATGTTACCCAGATAAGACTTACAGATGAATCACAAGAAATTTTAATCAAATGTCAAATCCATCACCTCTGTACTGAAAAACATGTATGATGGTTGTTAAACAGTTTGCTTCTAATACAGAGCTCAGTCTTTTTGGGAAAGAATCTACCAACTTAGCACATCTTGATTTGACAATTTTATTCCACTCTTCCTTTCAAAAGTCTACAGATCTATCAAATTGCAAAGGGATCTCCTGTGCACAGCTCTCTTCAAGTCATTCACAGTTTTTCAATAGGATATAAGCTCTGATATTGATCTACTTTTGAAGGTATTCCTTTGTTAACATGGACGTGTGGGTCATTATCATGCTGGAAGGTGAAATTTTCTTCATTCTCAGCTGTCTAACAAAGGCCTGCAGGATTAGTGTCAAAATAGATTGCCATTTGGAGCTATCCATGATTCCCTTTAACTTGAATAGAGCCCCAGTCCCAGCTGAAGTGAAGCAGCCCCATAGCGTAATGCTGCCACCACCATGCTTCACTGTGGGTATGGCATTCTTTGGGTGATAAGCTGTCTTGTTTTTGTGCCAATCATATCTTTTAGAATTATGTCCAAAAAGTTCTATCTTGGTCTCATCAGACCACAACACACATTTTGCCACATAGTTTTTTTTTTTTTTAGGTGGGCTTGGATTTGTTTTTTTTCTTTTGTGAGAAAGGGCTTCCGTCTAGCCCCCTCACCATAGCCCAGACATGTGAAGAAGACGATATGTTTTTGTTACATGACCAGCACGTGACAGATATTCCTGCAGCTGCTTTAATGTTGCCGTAGGTCTCTTGGCAGCCTCTCTGATCAGTTTTCATCTTGTCCTTTTTGAGGGCTGTCCCAGTCTTGGTGACATCACTGTGGTGCCCCGTTTTCTTCACTTGTTGATGATGGCCTTCACAGTGTTCCATGGTACATCTAATATTTTTGAAATTCCTTTGTAGCCCTCTCTTGATTGATGCCTTTTGACAGTGAAGTCAAATGCATGCTTGGTAATCTCTTTGCAGACCATGGCTTCAGCAGTCAGATGAAAGTTCAAGAAAATCAAGAAAATCACTTCACTGATGACGTGTATGATAATTACTTTTGAACATGAGCACAGTCACATGCCCCATTATAAAAGGGTATGCACATTTATGCAGCCAGGTTAGTGTAAAATTTTCTTTTTCTTTTTTCCTCTAAAACATACCTATTTGTTTATTTTTATTTTGTTGGTTGCTATAACACATTAAAGGTTGGAAAAGATCTGACAATTTATCTTGGTTTCATTTTTTACATGACAAAAGCCACTGTATATTGATATATGATTGTGAACAACAGATAAACTGATTAGATTTTGGAATTGATCCAAACAGTGTCAAAGTCATGGCATGGTCATATATCTGAAATAGTCTTCCTTTAGTAGCTTCCTTCCTGTTTGACGTATATTTTAAGGGTGTTTGAGGCATACTAACTAGTAACAAGAGACTAGACTTGTTGGCTATGGAGGCATCACCTTTCTACATTTGGTGATAAGCTTTAATTTGAAGGTTTGTTTTAGTTCTTGAGGATCAATTCTGGAATCTGGAATGGGATGTTCGAAAAGCACAAAAAGGGTGTGACGGTCAGGTGCCCACAAACTTTTGGCCATATGGAGAAAAAATCCATTGCAAACATGTTCTGACTGTGTTTTCAATTTTTTTTTTCAAAACACATTTTTCAAAATTAGATAGAAAACAGCTTTATGAGCTCTGAAATGAGTCATGATGATATTAATTGCAAAAGTACAGTTTGTGCTGAAAAAACAAGATGGGGAATGCATTAAATTATACATTTGTGAGAAATGAAAATGTTCCGGTATGCATAATCATTGAAAAATGTTTTAGACCCCATGTATTCAAATGCTAAATCTTTGAAGTAATTACATTTCGTATATGTTTAACCGCCATCGTGAACCTGACATGCCGTCATTTCTTCGAACTCAGTTCTTCAAATGGAACAGCAAGCAGCAGAAACCCGGCTCTCTGATTCCTCTCCTATCACTAGAGAGCATTTGTCTCCAGTGTGGACAGATAAATATGGCCTCCTGCCTGCCAAAACAAACTTCATTTGTCATTTTCCTGGCACAGCAGCTGCAGGATGCGCCGTGGTGTGCAGACGGCAGACGGATGAGTTGCAGTTATCCTAGCACTTACTCTCGTTCAAAATGAAAGGATGTCAGTGACGTCTCAGTAGTACTTAGCTGTCTGTCTGGCTGTGTAAAGACAACTGGAGAATCACTCTGAAATGTGACAAGTGTGTGTGTGTGTGTATGTGTGTGTATGTGTGTGCTGTCACACTGGAACAAGGAGGCGGAGCATCATTGATCCGCCTATCAAGCACTTCCTGAATAGTGTATGTCTGCCGAAAGTAGCTCTCTTTCTCTCTTTGGCTGTGAATTGCCAGGACAAAGGAAATGTAGAAACCTTCAATGGCAACAAAAGCAAAAACATGACTGAAACATGATGATAAACAGCTGCGTAATCTGACTCTGAATATGAGGAACTTCCCCAGCACAGCTATTGATGTAACTTCTGGACTTTTATCCAGAAGAGAACTTTTTGTTTTTTAATCTAACACCCAAAACTCATTTTCAACCAAAATACCAAATGAAACCTCATAATTCTGAGGTCCTGATATTTATTACATTACGCATTATATATTTATGATATGCACCTCATTCTCTGCTTGCTAGCTAACAATACAGCTAATGCTAGTGTTTAGCCCTTTCATAGACTCACGCTTTAATACTGTTATTCGAATTTATATATCTCGTGAATTATAAATTTATATAGATCTGTTTATCTCTCCCTCACTAATTTTAGTAGACTTTCTCTAAATCATACATGTACTGCAGCCCGAAAGGAATATTGATAATACTGTTAGTTCACTCTGATGCTTTATTTGATAGCAAAATTGCCTCTCCTGCTCCCTCACACTCTGTCTCGCTTGGTCTGAGGCTCCATCTTCAAACCGCAATGGGTGAAAATTAAAATCAGATAAAAAGCCCAGATGGAGGAGTTGAAGCTGGAGGGCTGTGTGGACGTAAATCACAGGCATCACTGATGCTTCCTAATAGATGAGTCCTCTAGCTGAGCACTTAGCCATGCTCGCTGCCTCTAACCAGCCACACTATTAACCTTCGCCTGTGTCCACTGCTGCCTTCACTTCATTACAGACAATGAATAATTACACTAAACAATGCAGAGTGAATTGCAATGAGTGTTGAGGAAATTGTCCATACAATGACCTTCTTTTGTAGGTAACACAGTTTTAAAATCTTGGTGTCAGGGTGCCAAAATGATGCCAAAAGTGTGTAACATCCATCAAAGTTTGAATGATAAGAACAGGAAAGAAATGTGATAAAACACTCACACAGCAGCAGAACTCACTGACCTGAGAGCGTTATAAGGGGCGGGGCCTAATATTCTAATGAGCATGCTTGATTGACAACCCTATGTCTGAGACCCCACCTGAGACTAAACACAACAACAAAGAATCAGGACTAAACCTCCATGTAGCAACAGTACAACTCTTAACTCTTAAACTGGGTCAAAATTTCACAATTAAATGCTGGTAAATTTGTGTATTGTTATTTTATTTTCCCCCTATCTATCTATCTATCTATCTATCTATTTATCTATCTAGCTAAATTCAACTTAACTAACTTAAATTCATGTATTTTTTAATGGACTGTGAGAGTTGAAAATTTATGTTTGTTTATTTGTCTACAACAAAATTTAGGGTTTTTCTATACTGTGTAATGATGGTCAGTATATGGAATATGTGTATTTTTGTATTTTATGTTTATCTATTTATTTTTAATTAATTTATTTATTTGATTACAATGACACTTCATTTATTGGCCTACAGTAACATGTTAAGGTTAACGTAAATTAACTTATTTTTTAATTGTACTGTGTTTGTTTGAATAACTTTTCTATCTATCTATCTATCTATCTATCTATCTATCTATCTAAATGGTATTCCTCAATCCAGTACTGTATAATGATGGCTAACTTATGGAATTTATGTATTTTCTGTTTAATTTTCTTTTATTGTAAGAACTGATTGATTTATTAGTATTTTTTTTACGTGGAAACTTTATGTTAAGGTTTTTGGTGGCGTGCTTATTCAGTGTGTATGACTTTGTGTGTATGACTGAATACATTCTAGGGACAGTGTACAGTACCACTATGGCAAAGAAGTTGGACGACAAGTTGTATTTATTTTTTATTTACAGTCATGCTGCTGGAGTACAATGTAGATTTGGCGAGTAGTGGAGCTGAAGCTTGCAGACACTGAGTGTTGGAGGAAGTGGGAGGCGGTGTGAGCTGTGCTCGGCTCTGACAGAGATGAGGGACACTCATTATGACAGAGGAACATGTGAAAGTATGGAGGCAGCTGGTGTTGCCTTAACTGTGGATGGAAAGGCTGCACATCACTTTGCATATCACAGCTGGTTCTGTGCTTCAAAATAAGGTGTTGATTTGAGGGCATGGAGGAACTGTCATGCGCTCGGAGAACTCCGAGCTGCAGTTATTTTTATCACAGTGTTCCTGCGCCATGTCTTATGTAAAAAGGTAAAGCCTTATTCAGACTGTATTAGTTTTACATGGGGAGGTGATTAATGTAATAATGACAGGAGTGTCTCTGGGATTTTAATCTCATCTGAATCCATCATGTCAGTATTTTTTTTTTATGGACTGCACATGCACATAGCTGGAGAGATGTTGTCACTGTATTTTCCCTACTTTAAATGAGCAGTAGAAATAACCCTAGATGATCTGCATCCCATCCGATTTGACACGGTGGTAAAGATTCCATTAAATCCTGCGGGAAAAGAGATTTTGCATTTCAGTATAAACACACTGCAGCAACATGTACAGGAAGTGCTCACTCCTTTCTGTCATGTCACATCAAAACCAACCGAAACCGAGTGCTGGCCACTTTTCAAAATCAGAACAATTGAATATAGACAACATTTCAAAGGTTATGTGTTAGAGAAGCAATGCTTTCTGTGGGTTTGGATACGTTATTGAGCTCCCAGCAAAGGTACATCCTACACATAGGTACATCCTACACACATGTTCATGCACAATTTGCACTACTCCCACTACAACAAACGCTTATAATAGAGCTCAAAACAATCAGTTTGTATTAAAGTGAGGTCTGTGTAGTAATTATGGAATTGTTACTGTGACAAACATGCGTATATCGCAAAGACAATTCTGCCTGCACTTGATAAAGATTCTTTGTGAATCAATCACAATCACTACAGATGTCCTCTGAAAACTTTACTTAATAGACGTATGTCTGGAAATCTAATCCCATCTGAGTAGTATGTAAGAGAAACAACTGGGCCTGTGTGGTTTAGACAGTCTGCTCTCTCGCTTCCCCCAGGTGATGTCCCCCCTGTCGGATTCGGTCCTGGCAGAGAGGACGGTGAGAATTCTGGATGATAAAGTGAGCATTACGGATCTCGGCGTGCAGCTGGTGTCAGGCCTCTCACTGTCCCTGCAGCTCAGTCCGGGCAGCAACAGGGCCATTGCAGCCACAGCCACCACTCAGGACACCATGCACAACCCCAAACAGGTACACTTCATCTCTTGTTCATTAAACAAACAGAAACTCTAAGAATTTTTAATTTGTTGAAATACACTAATAACTACACTGCGCCCCTGCTTTGAATCGTCCTATCCTTTTTTGGCTCAAAAAATTGGCTTGCTGCGTTATTGGCCATCGTTATTATAATCGCAAGTGCAGTAGGTACAAGTCGTTGCACAGAGGACACAGTGATGAGCAGCTGTGGTTTTGTTAACCCCACAGCCGTGGAACTGCAATTCATACCTCCTGCTCATTAAAGCTAGTTGTGTTGGAACGACCCTGATTAGCCTGACTCGGCCAATCCTTTGTATCAGCAGGAGTCTTCTTGCTCCTCTAGTTTGATAGATATTAAATGAGCCAGGAGACGTGATTGTTATGCAGCCAAAACACTCGACATTACCAAGGGCTAGTTTGAAGCGTTGCCATCTGCTAAATTGTCAGTGAATTTTAAAGATGCATTTTGGATTTTTTGTGCGTCTAGATCTGTAATAATCACTAAAAAATGTGATTTGCTTTTGCATTGGAGCTTGCTGGCTTTTCTGATCTTGTTTTCTGCCTGGGAAATTAGCTCCACCCCCAGCCGCAACAGCTGTGTAAACCTTTTACAATGCAAAGTTTTAACAAAGTTTTAACAGAGGTCGGGTTTTGGGGTAGCAAAGTGCATTAGTGAAACTTTACTCACTGCTCCTTTTACAAGAGTTTTTAATCTTGTCTGTTTTTGTAGGAGTCCCTTGTCAGCGCTTGGTTGCACTTCAGTGATGGCTCTGTGACCCCTCTTGACCTTTATGACCCTGCACACTACATGCTGACAGCCACGTCCTTGGATGAGCGGGTGGTCTCTGTTCAGAGGGTCGTGTGGTGGAGGTCGCCAGTGGTAGTGGTGAAAGGTGAGGGTCAGGGCACGCTGCTGCGCATTGAGATGTCTGGAGCCGATTCGTGCCAAAAAAGCAAGCGCCGTAACGTTCTGGCTTCGGTTAGTACCAATGTTCGTGTCAAGTTTAGCCGTAACGATGATGGTGACAACAGGAGGCACAGACCCAATTCCTCATATAATGGAGACTCCATTTCAGAGGCAGGGATGGTCAACAGAGGAGCCACGACCATTAAAACGGGTGCTCCTTTTGGAGATAAGCGCCCAGTCGGAGACATTCCTGCAGACTTCTCAAACTTTCCAGCACAGGCCGAGCTTCCTCACGGACGTACCACAGAGGAGGAGTTGCTTCAAGCCCGGCGCGGCCTGACGGACCTTGAGATCGGCATGTATGCCCTACTGGGAGTCTTCTGTCTAGCCATCTTGGTTTTTCTCATCAATTGTGTCTCCTACACCCTGCAGTATCAAAACAAACAGCTCCCCCTGGAGGGCCAGGAGAGTATGGCGCATGCTCATGACTGGGTGTGGTTGGGGCATGAAGGTGAGTTAATGGAGAACCATGCCGGCTTGTGCCTACAGCAAGATGAGCTCAGTGCCACCGTGGACTCCAGCCTGGGTTTAGAGGAGGCCAGCCAGCTTCTCAACGGTCTCTTGGGCCAGAAAAGTGCACAAGGTCAGGGAGGACGGGAGCACAAGAGCGAGACAGGAAACTCGCCCACCACTAAGAGGAAACGGGTCAAGTTCACCACCTTCAGCCACTCCAAGCCAGGCAATGACTGCCTGGGTAACAGTCCACTAGGTGTTGGGAAAAACGATATCCAGTGGGTTTGCCCGGACATTGAGCTTGGGGACTCCATAGAGCTCCGGAACTACATGGAGAGGCTAAATGAGAATGCCACGAAGAACGTCGCATAGCACTTCATGATTCTAGCACTCGGTTATGCGTTTCAGAGCAGAGTGTAGCTTCACCCATATGCCTTCAGGGTAAAGGAGTGGGGTGCCGACCAGCTCACATCTCACCATGAAAAGACAGGCCATTCATCGAGTCTTGTTTCCATGGCAACTGTCACAAGGTGTTCATCATTAGGACTGAAGGCCAACAGGGATGGTTGTGAAACTGCAGAAAACTATATATGTATACATACATACATTCATATGTACAAACTCGCTATGAGAAATGCATTTTTTCCTGTATTAAAGATAAATTTTTTTTGTCATTCCGTATTTCTTTGACATATTGTTTTTCATATTCTGTGAATATTTGAAAGAATTCATGTGCACACATATCAAGGACTGACTCTGAGATGAATCCATAAATCTTGTATATAAAGTGGACATTTGCCGGTTGGATGAGGTAAGAACTTTTTTAAGTAAGGTTTTACATATTTTTATACATCCCTTTTCCTGTACATGTTGTAGCCTGTCGATGTTTTGTCCAAAGACTCTCATACTTTGGTTTAAAGCTGCTGTGAGCAACTTTTTTCTTTAAAGCTAGTTGTCAAAAATAGATGCTCTGAGAAAAAAAAAAGGCTCTAAAAATGAAACAACTCAGTGCAGTCCTTCTGAAAGCTTCCCTGAGGAGGCAGTCTTCAGTGCTTTTTATTTTTTTGCACATGTCTGGGTGGCCCATATGAAGGTTGGTGATTAAGAAGGAAGCTCTAGGAAGTGCTAGCTCGATGGAGTAAGAAAATAGTAAGAGAAGTACGATTGCAGCAGAGTGGATGTATTCCATGGAAGCGATGGTACACATAGTCTCAAAGTTCCACTGTCACTGTTGCCTTACACTTCAAAAAGAAAAACGGAACAATGCAGGCACTTAGTTCTGCGCTGAGGTGGTGGGCGTGGCAAACTTTCTGACATCATCTATACAAAATAACACTTACGGAACACTGTTATGGTGTAGAGATAACTAGCTAAGGTATCCATGCTTCTTGGTGTAACTATGACTTAATAAAAAAATATTTTTATTTCGTACCTTATTCTAATACAAAGCTAGCTAGCCTATTTATGTTTAAACCCTCCAATGTAATGCTAGTTATATTTAATACCTTATCTTATTGATCTGTTAGCTAGCTATTTGTGTTTACATGAAATGTTTTATGATGTCAGGGCAGACCACCACACACATCACACTTGTGTCTATCTTGAATTTTTGTTCCAACCAGAAGCTGTCATGAAATTTTTCAAACTTCTGGCATGGAATAAATGCACTGCTGCTCTTCTTGTTCGTATTTTCTTACCATCGCACAGTGTATGTCTTTAGAGGGTAGGATTTTGGATAAAGGACATGGGAGTGGACTCCATCGGTGGCTACATTTGATTAGCAAGACTTGCTAGCATCCCTTACTGTGGCTTTAATGTGTCTAATTTGGGACCTTTGCCACCAACAATGTGAATATGTACATAAACCAGGGGACTGTTGAGAGACTCTCACATCGAAAGCATGGCTCCTGTGGGACTGTTGGCAATCTGTAACAGCAGAATGGCTATCATACCAGTTGACCAGGAGGCAATCACTCAAACAGTAACTGTCGTCGATTGTGTTCCTTTTTTAATCTTTTTTTTTCTCCACACTGAAAAAAGGCAAAAAGTATATAATGATGATGATTACAGGTCTCTAAACACAAAAGAAATCTCGAACAAATCCATAATTTTTGCAGATCTAATTGCCTGCAGGTAATTGGGTCTTAAAGAGTGGTTTGGAATGTAATCCTCAGGTAATGCTGGCCACATGGCGCGCAAACACAGACACAAAATGATTGAAATTCTTATAAATAATTTTAAATTCTAATCATTTCTTCAGAATTGATTCTGAATGACACTGTGTTTGGCCTGGTTTTATTTTTTGCTCTTGTCTCTCTAATGAATGTGCAGATTAAACATCATTCTGTCACACAAACTCCTGTCTGATTTCATTCTTGCTTCACTTCTATTCTTAGAGCATTTTCAGATATGATACACTGGTGTGTTCTTCCCAACAGTGCGATTCGACTCTGCATCAACCTGACTGCAGGAAGTGAACCAAACATGCCATGTGTTTTGGGTTGCAGCATTTTTTTATAGATCTGATCTGCAAGGCACAAACTGTGTCAAAGGACAGAGTTGTAGTGCTGCAGAAATGCCGGGAGTTCTGGAGATTTGGACTGACGAACAAAAAGATATGTTGGATGCCATGTACAATTTTTTTTACTAGTTATTTCTGTAATTCTCTAATCATTTAGTTAGCACTGACTCGATGTTCTCTGTGCGCAGGTAATTTTTGTGAATTCTACATGCACTTGGTAAAGGTTTGTCTACTTTTGACAGGCACCATGTTTCTGACCAATGAAAGAAATAGTTTTGCGAGAAGGTTTTCAGCCAAACTGTGAAACCAAATCAAACAGCAAACAAATGAAAAGAATCAGTTATTCTCTGGTTCAGACTCTGCAAACGTGTGATAAACGAGTGATAAATGTGAAAGCGTCTAATCTGTAATCTGAGTCATGAGCATAAAACCAAAGGAAAGTACAATGAATCAGAAGAATTGACTCAATAAGAGTGGAATGTTTCAGCTCTTGCCTTTTTTCATAACCAGTCAATTGATTGCATAAATTTATGTAAATAAATGCAATGTAAAGCATCACTGTTTCACTATATGTGATTTTTAGTTTTTTTAAAGGATTGTGCTTAATAGATTGTGACTAACATCAGAAAGATTTTTTTTTGTCAATTTGTAAAAAAAAAAAAAAAAAAAAAAAAAGCATTACTTTCAGTTTTAAAATCCAATGTTCACCCAAAAGAGATGCTTCATTTGTGAGTGGCTCATTACTGAACAGTGAAAGAATGACTTACAGATGTTTCATAAAAGTTCTGCTGTAATCCCATGATGAAGTTTTAATATTGAATTTGGTTAATATTAGTTTGCTAGCTAGCATCATCTAAAACCTGATCTCACAACAAAACATCATAAAAATTCAAATTAATTGAATCACATTGATTTGTTTGGATTTCATTTAATTTCTTAACGAGGGAAGTCATAGGAAAAGATAGAAGTGATAGAAGTTCATAGAACTTCTAAACCCCTAATAAGGTGCTATGCTAGACCATGTTATATTAGCTGCTAACTAACTTAGCTTAGTAACTAACATTACCTGAAAAAGCAAGTTGCAGTTAGCTAACGTGCTAATGAGTGTTGCTGACGTAGCTAAAATTAACATTTTTGCTAGTGAAAAACAATTAAGTTGCACGTTCTGTTTTCAATGACATAAAGCTAAACAGGTAGCCACGTTTATCAAGAACAGGAAGGTAAAACTTTATGGCCATAAAAAGATACTGTATTTTTGGCCCAAAAACAAGACAGCTTATCATCCAAAGAACACCATACCCACTGTGAAGCATGGTGCTGGCAGCATCATGCTATGGGGCTGCTTCTCTTCAGCTGGGGCTCTAGCTTCAAATACCAATCTGTTTTGGTACAAAACCTGCAGGCCTCTGTTAGAAGGCTGAAGATGAAGAAAATTTTCACCTTCCAGCATGATAACGCCCCAAAGCACAAATCCAAGTTAATAAAGGAATGGTTTCAGGAAAAGATCAGCATTTTGGAATGGCCCAGTCAGAGCCCAAATCTAAATCCTATCAAAAAACTGTGGAATGATTTGAGGAGGGCTGTGCACAGTCTATCCCCTTGCAATTTGATAGATCTTTTTGAAAAGAAGAATGGAATAAAATTGCCAAAAGGTATTAAGAATAAAAGTGCTAAGTTGGTAGACTCTTACGTGAAAAGACAGAGTACTGTATTAGAAGCAAAAGGTGCTTTAACAACATATAGGTTAAGGAGTGTGCACACGTGTACAAGCAGATCATTGTAAGTTTTTCTTTTCATTTTCCTCCCCAAAAACATTTCTATTTTTGTTTCTACTTGAGTTTTTCCAATTGAACTGAAGTTAAAGGTGGAAAAAGATCTGACGTGATTTTTCTTGGTTTACGAAAAAAAACTCTAATTTTAACATGGTTTGTAGACATTTTAAATCCACTGTATATTGATCTAACATACATCGATAGATTGATAGAGGATAAGGGGGCGGGGCTTCTAGGGGGTCAGTGAATATCGGAAAGTTCAAAACACATACATAACTGTCAATTATGAGTTGACATAGAGCTTCTATGCAAAATGCTAGAAAATTAGCAGGTATAATCTGCAGTCCTTTTTCTAGCATTTTTTAGCTTTTTTTTTTTTTTTTTGGCCAAAGTGAGCAAGTGACTAGCGAGAGAAATAAAATATAAAGCAGGTACACATGAAAAGTGTTCTTCATGAATCATGATCTCTTCCCAGAAGCTGTAGTGCTAAATCACGGCCGGAGAAAGTGAACCACGCTGTGAACCATGCAGAAAAAATGGTTCAGATCATTAGTCTAGAGCTGGAGATAATTCATAATGCAGGTGGATTAGGCTGGGTGAAGAGCGATGGGCCTTGTCTCAGTGCTGAACATTAAAGCCTCGTTAATATTGGTCGGTTCCTGTGCTGGGACACTGGGCATGTTCTCCTCAGAGAGACAGAGAGAGAGAGAGAGCTAATTAACTATAACTGCCGTCGACTCTTTACTTCATGTTAATGTGACATTTTAGAGGAACCTTTCAAGATAAACGGCGGCATCCGTTTTACCGCACAGACACCGATATTTACTAATTAACACAGCCACCAGCACTTGCTCTGCACTTGCTTTTTTTTTTGTGGCTTTTTAATGCTATATTCAACTAGCATTTAAAATCAGTGTTTACAAGAAGACTCAAGTCAAAATTTTTACGACAGCTCTGAACAAGTTCACAAGTCGTGGTGTCATGTGTAATAAGAGAAATAGAAGTTTTTTCTTATTAATTAACCAACACATCTGAGGGAAATTTTGATGTTCCTGATGATTACATCTTGTTAAATCACTAAACTGCTACAAGGTAGCTAGCTAAACTGTTAGCCTCACTTATTATTGCTATTGATACTGATGCAGTAATATCATGAAAGACGGTGACTTTTTCACTAAAAAAAGTTAAACACATTATTTACATGACAAGATGAAAGGCTAAGGTTTTTTTTGTCTTAATTTAAAGATTAAAAATAAGATTAAACGAGAGAGCCTGTTGACATTTTATAAGTTGTTTCGCAGATGTTTCACAATAAATGTAACTATGAACGGGTTAAAACGGGTCATTCTTTATTAAATAAAATATTTTAATCATTGGCAAATTGTTGTGGTTATTGAGATATGTTGTTTTTTTTTATTTTAATTGTATTTTACTTTTATTCTATATTTTTATTACTTTTTAAAACATTTTACAGTACATTGTTGTTATGATTTTCTTCTTTCTGTCACTGTTATTATATATTTCATTATTATAATTTGCCTCTTAATTTGACTATTTTATTTTTGACAACCTTTTGTTTCTTTATTTCTGTTTCTTACTTCACACTTTAAAGCGCTTTACATTTTAAATGTTTGAATAGGGCTATATAAATATTTTATTATTATTATTATTATTATTATTATTATTATTATTGTTAACATCGTCAATTTCAGGGTGGTAACATCATATGAATGCATTATAACATATTTTGAATGTATTCATAGGTAATTAGGTATTCATAGGTCATTATACTTATGTAAGTGTTACTGCAATATTATATAACCTTAAGTGTAATATGTACTGAGATATTCTGGCATTTGATAAAGAAAAAGAAACTTTTTTTGAGTTTTGAGTGTTTTTGGACTGTAATGATAGAGAGAGGGAGTGCATTTATCTAAACCATTAACAATGCAAACTGATTGACAGTCAAGGTTTTTTTCTCACACACTCACATCAAAAGGCAAGACCGAGACAATATAAGTTCATTAACGAAAATAAAACATGGCTCTTTTATTTGGTTCCCAGCGGGCTCAGCCTTTTTCACGTCCAAATACTGAGACTGTTAACTTTCAGCCTCACAGGGATTCCTCTAAAAGTGGCTTCGTTTTCTCCTTTTATCTCACTTGGTATTTCTGTATCTGGTTCCCTGTTTAGGGGGTCTACGGGGGATCACACGAGCCCTCTCACTGTGTCGGATTGTGTGGATGACATTTACGCTTGTCCGTCAGCATGGATGGTTTTTTTCAGTGTTCCAGGTCTCTGAGGAGTCAGCATTTCCCTCTGCAGGACATTTTTATCATTTCAGAATGCAGACACGAAAGTCCTCACTCTGTGCTTGCAGGAAAATAGTAGGAAAATGTTCATGAGAAGTCCCTCATGACAAACTCGAAAGGACACAAGAATGCTCCTGTAAGACACGCTGCATAATTGTCTTTAGCTGTTGCACTAGCAGCTTCCGTTTAACTAGCTAAGAAACTTGACAACATGGTGTGGTAAATAAATCAAAATTTAGAACCCTTAAGGGTTCTTTAGTTGTTCCACTGGGAACTCTTAAAGAGTCAGTGTAGAACCTTACAACAAACTGTAGAAAAGTCTTTTTGGAAGCTATGAACTCTTAATTATCCAATGAATCCTTAACGAACCCTTTTTTCTAAGAGTGTACCCTGCATTTTTTTAAATAGGAAAAAAAAGACTTTTATTACAGAAATTGCAGAAACCTCAGATGGAAGTAGAGACTTAATCACTATTCAGACTTTATGCAACAGTTATGCATGCAGTGAGGAGTTTGTTTAAAACAAAGGTGATTCTGACCTTTAAGCACATTTTGCACGCTTGCACAGTATTGAAGCAGTATTAGGTCCAGCAGCACTGTCTGACAGTTTCATGTAACTCCATTATGTCATGCAGAAATGTATCTTTTGGTCTGTAAATACACACAAAAAGCTATGGAGTGGCATTTGAGGCTATTATTAAATATATCAGGGGACATGCAGATGAATGCACGGTCAGCTTTTCCTTCATAGTCTATTGGTTTTATGTTACATCATGTTACTCTTGAAAAACCCTGTCTCAGACACTTCTACTCAAGAAAAATCCAGCATGACCTACACGCAGGTGGTTTTAATCATCTAAATGAGGAGATCCGAAAATTGGCACAGCTGTGTAACCCAACTCTGAATATACATAACTTTCCCCATGTAAATATTGATGTAACTTTCGGATTTGATTCGCCAACTCTGAATACATCCTAAAGAGTGTAGTTATTAACTGGGTAAGTGTATGCACAAATATGCAAAGGAGGCTATACTCTACTAAGTGTGTTAATTTACATATGGCCATATTTAACACTATCCACATATTGAGTTAGAGGGAAATTGTGCAATGTAAAAAAAATAAATAAATATAATAAACATAACATCAGCAAACAAAAATAAAGTTAACCAATGAACACTTAAAGAATATGTGAAAATGTTTTTTTTTTTTGAAAAAGAAGAAGAACAAGTTCACTTTTATTCTGATATGATGCTAATATTAAACATTAGTGTTTTTAAGACCATTCTGTTCTGATGGATAATTTAATCTGGTGTTTTGATAGAATTAATCTATTTCGAGTTGGTGTATGTGTTGTTTTTTTTGTTTTTTTTTGATGTGAACTCAAGCTGTGAATAGGTGCTTTAATGAAAGTGATCTTGGTAAATATTCATGCTTATTAGTATAGGACTAAAAGATAAAATGATATTATATTATTATACTGCTCTCCTATGACCAAGGGCGGAAATAGGTGCAGACAAAGGGTAAATGCACGTTTTAACGTTATAACTTAAATATCTGGCTCCAACACATTTAATAAATTATCTGAGTCCAATTTATAATAACTGTTAACTTAATGTAACCGATTCCAAAGACTAACCTTTTAGTTAGTAATCAATGGGTGTATTGTACAAAATATAAATACAGGATATACAGAAAGTAAAAACAAAAAGAATTTACAGAGTCAAAGGACAGAGTCATGGTCATAGGAAGCTTGATAGTAAATGCATCTCCCTATGTTGTACAATGCGTACCTTTTTATACCCCTGAGCCTCTTTGAAATGTGTAATTACCAGTGTACCAAATGGAAGAGACACCATGTATTTTATGGCAGGGTGGACCCACAGCCAGATAGCTCAACCCTAGGGTATTATATGTTAATTAAGTTCCTGAGAATGAGTCTATGGAAACAAAGGCAAAGGTTTCCTTTGTAGATCAGGTGGTCTCAGTATGTATATGTGTGGGTGTAGGCGTGTGTGTGTGTGTGCGTGGGAAATAAAATGGCACATTGCAAGATATAAAACCATATACTGTAAATGTTATTTCCTAAACATGTGTTTCCTATGACATGTATGATGTCACCACATTGCTCACTATGAAATATGGATTAGATTGATACCAACATGTCCTGGAGAATATTTTAGTTTAGATGACCAGGTTTAGTTCACATGGTCTCTCTGACCCACATTCCTGATCACTGTAACCTTAATCAAATTACTGCCACAGTTTATAAATCTACTAAATTAGCAAGTAAAAATACTGAAGAAGTATTACTTAAGATGGACAAGAACAATGAGAGGAGCATCTCTAGGAATTACAGTAAATTATATCACAATACAAAGTGTAATTATATGTTTTTACATAGTTTTAATTTTTTATCATCTGATGATGGACATCTGTATAAATTTACAGTGTAGCGTAAGTGAATCACTCAGAAAGCATAAAAGAAATCGGAGATCATTTTTTTTGACAGCCATAAATCATACACTGAATGCACAGAACTGTTTCCTGTGAAGCAGTATTTTTTCTATTGTGAAGATGACATAAATTGCTAAATCTCCTGGCTGCAACCGGTGGCAGGAAATGATGTCTTGCCATTTAATGGAGCGTATAAAAAGACGAGATTATCTGTGTCACTGCACCTCCGGCTCTGGCCAGTGAATCACATTACAGCGTTCCTGTGACAGAGATGAGCTCAGAGAAAAAAAAAAAGCAGGAGCCACTGAATGCAATCAGAAGCTTGTGATTTTGTGTTCTTGCTGTAGTGTTGAGGAGCTCATTAGGTGTTGAGAGAACATGGGGAGAACGTGTGGCAGCTCCATTACTCTGCCCCTGTCAGACTGTCGGCTCGCTCTTTGTGCACACTTTCATATGAAAACACTTATTTGCTGCGGTGTCACTTATCAGAGCCGCTCGTCCTGTCAGCATGTGGACAGATAAACACTCATGAGACAGGCATCGGGCACGACCCTGGAATTTCATTTTCATCAACATCCTGCTGCTGGAATACACTCACTGTGAAGTGTGCTTAGCTTCACAACCTCCATAACAGGCTTTTAAAAAGAGATTAAACAGGATAATTTAAAAAGCTACATTGAGAATAGAGATTTATTCCTGATCAGGTTATAGAATAGAATATTTATTTGGCTGTTGTGTTGTTAATCCGACTGCGTTCTGTGTCTCTGGGACTAATTTAGGAGTTAAGGCTTAAAAGCCCAATAGCAGTTAGGGGTTAAAAACCATGAAGCACTTAAGGATTAGAATTTAACAACCCTGGAACAATTATGGGTTAAGGTTAAAGGACTCTAGAGCAGTTAGGGCTTAGGATTTAAAGACTCTGGAGCAGTCACATTCAGACAAGCCACATTTAAATGAACAGGGTACATATTATTTTTAGTCTTTTCACAATCGTGACGTGCAGCACTAGTGTAGTTCAGCAATCAGAATGAACAAATTTCCCCATCTGTCTCCCTCCGTGAAACAAACTAGCGTTATGTCTCAAATAACATAGTATTGTACTATTGTAGACCATTGAGTACTAACACTAACTGGTTTTCCTCATTGTGCTCTTCTATCCTATTATATACTACTGTATAGCAATGTGAGTTACAAACTGAGAGACATTTATACAGTAAAGTAATGAGGTAATGAGCAGCAACTGTGATTAGTAAAATGGGAGAGTTCAAACGGCTTGGCTGAGAGTGGGCGTGGCTGAAAGGTGGCATGGTTGTCATGGGGAATTCTGGTAGCCCTGGACCTAGGCCTTTTCCATTAAACAGTTAAAATAAAAAAAAACAGAAGTGTAAATTCATCTACTAACTGATAATTGAATGCTTGATTGCTCTTTCTGCCAATAGAACATATGGAAATGCAGGGTTTAGGGATGTTGAGCAATTAGGGGTTATGTTTTAAGGATTCATTTACAGCACGTGGAGCTCTTGAGAATATAGACTGCTGGAAATACAGTACCTGGTTAAAATATGGCCCTGGGAATATAGGACTCTGGAAACATTAGGCATTGGAAACATACGGCTCTAGGAATTTTGGACCGTAGTAAAACAGAGCACTGAGAATACTGTGCCCTGGGAATATAGGCCCTTGGAAACATAGAGCTGTGGGAATTTACAACCCTAGTTATCTAGAGCACTGGGAATATAGTGCCTTGGAAACATAGGGAACATCAATGTCCTGGGAACACTAGGGCACTTGGGAATATAAGGGCCCTGGAAACACAGAGTGCTGGGAACATAGGACATAGGACATATAGTGCCTTGTTGAAATAGGGTTCTGGGACCCTGTGGACCGTAGGGCTTTATGAGGATAGGACTTCGGTGACATGGAGCCTTTTCAGCTGATTTGTTCATTGGTGTCACTGCTGTGTTATAATGACAGTAATATTCTTTCCTCATATTGTAGCGCAAATCAACACACTGTTTGTAAATGTGGTGGCACTATTTTAAATGAGCTGTTAGGGGTTTTTTATGATGACACTTGAAGTAGTTGTTCATAATATGAGTGTTTTACCTTTTGAAGGCAGTAAAAGGCCTTCAGGGTGAGTCAGCATATCTTCAAATAAAATCAGAGTTTTCACAACGCAGGGCAAATGATCATCCTCGCAAGATGTGTTCGAGAAAAGAGAAACAGCCTGAGGGATTGAGTGTACACTCACATCCTCATACACTTCCACAGTAAATCTTATTTTAAAGGTGTATTGAAGTGCCCATGTGGGACCGTGCTCAAAAATAAACACACCCAGTTTTTGGGCTATATTCATAGTTTATAACTTAATTTCAAAGTTATAGAAAGTTCCCTGTATTCAGAGTCGGGTTACACACATGCTCAACTTGATTTTCTGGACATACCATTCAGATGATTGAACTCAGAGAGGTGTAGTTCAATCATGTGAGGTTGCCAGATTTTTTGCCATTAAATACATTAAAAATGGTCGGTTTGGGAAATTATTTTGTAATTCATTCATCAGAACAAATTTCCGAACAAGCAGAAAGTTGAACTTCTGTCTGAAAATCACAACGTAAATATGATGATGTCTACCTTAACTATGGGTTTGTTTTATTTTCCAAGAGCAAAGACTCATGGAAACACATGAACCACAATGTGTCATTTGTTTGCAAGTATTGTCCAGTGAATGTATGAGACCATCCAAGCTGTTCAGACATTTACAGGCTAAACTACAAAGACAAACCCAGGTCATTTTTCAAGTGAAATGCAAAAGACCTGAGTACTGCACATTTTGAATATGGCTGTGACCGTTGTGAATTTTGTAAAAGCCAGAGACAGGTAATCCAAGTTATTCACTGTCCTGTGTGAGGAGGTGTGTACTAATAATCACTCCTGCTCATGCATACAGAGGTGAGATGGTTATCCCAGGGAACGGATGCTAACACTTCTGTTTAGCCTGAAGAATGTGTTCTGCTTCGCACCCTTTGTGTGTGTGTGTCTGTGATCCTATGTGATCTGTGCTGTCCCCAGGTCCTTCCGCATCATCTTCTGCCGTCAGCATGTGCAACGGTATATACGGCACCACCAGAGGGAACGTCAGAAACCTAGTGCTCTTTCGTGTTGTTGTTATTGTTGTTGTTGTTATTTTTTGATTTGCTCTCTGTGATTTGATTTGTGATTGACTTTCAGTGTTGACCCTGAGTATATGCATTTTGAGATTAAACTGTACCCCTTTGGTTTTGATTGCCGATTGTATATATCTCGTTGTGTAAAAATAGGCATTTCTTGTAAAAATTCTGGAAGAAGCAGTTTGTCATTTTTTTTCCCATTAATTGGTAAGATAGGTGAGATAAGATAATACTTAATCTCAGGTGGAAGACAAAAGACAATATACTGTAGCAGCAGAAGAGTATTTAACTAAGGCACAAAAAAAACAACTAAGCAAATATATAAAACTGTAGAGAATATACACAAAAAAGAAAAGAAATATAGATATCCGGGTTGGAACACTCATTGTGCAGCACTGGTCTGAGCAAAATTCTTAAAATATGATGTTTATCCTTTAAGAAGTAGTGCAGAAAAACTGATTCTCCTTCTCAGATGGAGAAGTTCTGTGTGGAGTTGTACAGTCTGATCGCTGCAGGTAGAAAGGACCTACGAAAGCGTAAGGTAAGGTAGCTTCTCTTTCTATACAGTAGATTGGGTATTGTGTGTTGTTTGTTATTTTGGCTTTGGCTGGCCTGACAAAATAGACTGGTGACACTGTACATATCATTTTTTTTACTGTACATATACTGTACATCATAAATGAGAAAGTATTGCATCCTTTATTCATTCCATATTTTCCCATCACACTTTCTCTGTTATTGTCCCCAACCCTAAACTGGGGCATAACAAACGGCATAACAAACGATCTGTGTGATTTCCTTGCAAGCAAGAGACCTGATCTTGTGGAGTTTTTGGGTAATGACAAATGGTTCACTCTACTGTCTTGTAGACATATTCAGTGATGCAAATAAGCTTAACAAAGCTATGCAGGGGTCGAGCACGAACACCATTATCCAGCATGAATGAGTCGAAGCTTTCAAAAGAAAACTGTAATTTATGGAAAAAAACCTCAAACCTCTGGGATCAGGGACATGTTTGAGCAAACACATGTATTCATGGCAGAAAGAAAGCTTGAATTCAACACAATTAAAGATTGGATAACTGTGCCTCTTTCAAAAATGTTGGATAAATTTGACAGATATTGCCCAGCACTTACAAAGGATCAAGAGGCTTCTTACATGTGGATTAAAAATCCTTTCACTGAGAAATCCCATCAGACAAATTCTGCTCTGAGACTGCAACAAACTACCCAGTATGTCACAATGGTGCCATGAAAATGTTGATACCTTTCAGCACAATCTGTGTGTGAGGATGAGTTTTCAGCCATGACAGCCCTCAAAACTAAATACAGAGCCAGTCTGACCCATGAGGATGATTTGTGTTGCCTTGTCAAAAGCTCTCGAAACACTGACTACATTTTTATGAAGCACCAGCAACAGTGCTCACACTAAGCAGAGTCTGTAATGATTAAGTTCCAAATGAATGTTTGAAGTAACAAATTATTATGTATTAATATATTATTATATAGTATTATAATTTTGAGCTTTTGCATTCTTCAGAAGTGTAGCTATGTACCTTTATGTTCTCGTATTCTTCAGAAATGTCTGCTAATTTAAGAAATTGCCTTGTGATGTTGTGATTACATAGCATCATTTAGGCACTAGCAAAAAGCATGCTTTCTGTCAAAGAACATATTGTCATGTTAAACTACAATTCCCAGAGTACACCGCAGCCTAGAAACATGGCTGCCGAGGACTACAGCTCACAGCCATTCCAGACTGTCTTATTCTTCACGTTCACTTGATTGCTGATCACACACACCGGGACTCAATCACAAACCACAGTACTTAAGGAATCTCACTCTGCTCACTCTTTGCAATGTACAGTGTATGCTCTGTGTTTCTGTACCAGTCTATACCAGTCTATGCCAGTCTATACCAAGCCAATTGCTTAATGATTGTCTTTCTGGGTTTGATCTTATTTCTGGTTTTCTCCTCTTGCTCTTGCCTGCCCTAGTTCATGTTGTTTGTTGATCACCTGACCATTGCCTTGGTGCCTATGTCTTTGTTTTGTTCACTAATTCTAATAAAGCTCTGTATACTTGTACCTGCATCCATATCTGCCATCGTTACACATGTTGTTTTTTTTATCATTATATATCTCATACAAATAGAGAAAATGTCATGGGCAGTTTCATGGGCCCTCGAATATTGTCTTGAAACCTGGGGGCCTTGGAGGTAAAAAGATTGAGACCCACTGCTCTGCAGTGTGCACTCTACTGAGAGGGAAAGTTTAAGTCTTACTGTGACATGGTTTTTATCCTGTGGATTTGGGTGGCAATCCCTAAAATCGGGGATTTTTCTGCCCTGTTCCAGTTGGCACACTGGTGATCTTGTGGTCTTCACTGAGAGCTGACTTGTATATATAAGCCGTTATATTAAATGTAACTATGGATGGATAAAATTTATGACATGACACTCTTTAATAAATAAAACTGTTGGCAATTTTTTGTGGTATTAGATGGATACCACTTGTGGACAAGCTGTTATAGGAAAATAATCCACTTCAGAGTGGTAACGCTAGCTCGGCTTCAGCACACCACCCCATCACTTAGTACTTTGCCATAACAGCACCACACACAGTAGTTTTTATTACTTAATTATTGTGAAAACAGCATGCTAAATACAACAGACAACATCTGAGAATGTGATGATGTCTTGAAGACTGTCCCATATGCTCTCTTTTAGATCCAGGCAAACCCTTTATCACTTGCACATTACTATATTCAGACCTCAGATTTATCTACAGACTTAAGTGCTATTCAGAAGTTATGTGGGAGCTGTGGACACGGGGTGGAGCTCTGAAACAGAGGCATGTCTCAGGTACACATGATTCAGATAAACTCTTGCATATTTCTTGCATATTGGCTTAAGCATGGACAAATATTACACTGCCTGGAGGACTGCAGAGCTTAGGGTGCCATTTAGGACAGGGTCTTCCTGTCCTCTGCTTTTTTATTAGAACAGAAAACACAGAAAGGAGTCAGTGCAGAGATGGAGTGAGGCAACCTAGGCTCCTGTGGGATATCACGCCAGTCCTGATCATGTCAGTGACGGCTGAAGGCAAGACTGTGGCCCAGTCACCTGAGAGGGCCAACATGCTCTCATATTTATTAGGTTTAAGCATGAGGGACTGGACCATCATCATCATCATCCTCATCATAATCATCTTGTTCATCATCATAATCATCATGCAGAACCATTCAGACTCAGGCGATGGAGGAGGGATGCAGTGGCAGCAGTGTAGGGACAGAAATAAACAGCATGCAATTACCAGTGGAGTCACACAAGGTGAAAAATGGCAGATGGTCCCTTAACCGAGACCAAGCACTGCTGCGTGAGTGGATTTTTAACGTGAGTCGATGGGAGAAAATAAACCTGCTGCTTTTGTTTCATTGCTTTCCCACTGTGCTCAGCTGGGTTGCCATCCTTTTCTTTTAGACTCCCTGAATGCATTTTTGCTTCTCTTGTTTGCATCTGAGGAAGCTCTGCCATTTCAGCTCAGGTTAAGGTGCTGCACGGGAGCCACATGTCTTACAGAGTACAATTTAATCCATCTGAAGCCTTCAAGGATGAGGTTTCCGGGCACTGATTAAACCCAGTCTTGGGCAAAATTACACTGTCAGTGAAGATTCCACACAGAAAAACCTTTGAAGTTCAGGACATTGGTTAATCAGCGTCTGGAAGGCTAGTCGTAAATGAAATACAAGATGGGTTTATTCACACGAAAATGATAAACCATGCAAATATTTTCCAGTTTTAAGATCACTGTTAACTGAAGTGAAAATATGCCAAAGAAGTTTATTATAAAATAGATTTGGAAATGTTAATTACAAAATATTGATGCACAAATCATTCAGGGTGGTTTTTTCTTTAGCACTCAAATGTTCCACATGGTCTGTCTCTAGAATTCACCAATCCATTTCTTTGTATTTGTAAATTATTTTTACTTTCCTAATGCCTGAATGCTAACGATATCCAAGAATCTTGTAAAGCTCCAATCAAAATACACTATATGGCCAAAAGTTTGTGCACACCTGACCATAACACCCATATGTGGGCCTTCCCCAAACTGTTGCCACAAAGTTGGATGCCCACAAACACAGAGGATGTCTGTGTATTCTGTATTATTACAATTTCCCTTCACTGGAACTAAGGGATCGAGCTCAAACATGTTCCAGCATGACAATACCCCTGTGCACAAAGCAAGCTCTATGAAGACATGCTTTGCTGAGGTTGGTGTGGAAGAACTCAAGTGGCCTGCACAGAGCCCTGACATCAACCCCACTGAACCTTTGGGATGAACTGGAATGTTGATTGTGCCCCAGGCCTCCTCGCCCAACATCAGTGCCTTACCTCATGAATGCTCTTGTGGCTACATGGGCAAATCCCCACAGCCATATATCATAATCTAATGGAAAGCCTTCCCAGAAGAGTGAAGCAACAGCAAATTGGAATGGGATGTTAAAAAACACATATGGATGTAAACTTTTGTCCACATAGTGTATGGGTGATCATCCTGTGTTGGGGAATAGTTAGCTACAAGTAGCGAGTGATAACTACATTTTTTGTACCATGGCAGTAGCTGAGATATTTTCAAGATGTAGTTTTTTTTTTTTTTTTTTTTTATTCTAAATGTAGCATTCCTAGTAACAAGCTACTTTTTCACCAAGTAGCAGTATATGGTTTGTTCTTGTTGTCGATTAGCTAGGTGCTTAATTTATGAGGGTGAGTGGTAGAATTGGGTGATGAGTATTTTCTGTTAAATTAATCTGATGAAGCAGTGAATTATCAAAATAGCTGTTTAAATGGAGCATAACAGCTGAACTCTGGTACAGTTTAGCCTAATAGCTAGCATCAGCTAATATGTAATAACAAGCATATATTGCAAGTCAATGTTATATTGATTACCATATGCCCATTAGCGTTAGCTAGTTAGATGTTTCCAGAAAAAACTGAACCCAAAGTAGTGATTGAGTGAGCCTTGTCTATCTCTGTATCTTAAGTAATGTTAACTGCTTCTTACTCAGTGTGGTTTTCAAATAGAAAAGCAAAGGCATACCCTGCACATTTTTACTTAGTGCAATAAATTAACTGCAGAATAAAATGAAAATGTCACAGTTGATGTTTCCTTAGTTTGACAGAGTAGTTTCAGTATAGTTAGCTCCTTTTTTCTTAATAGCTTCTACTATTTTATCAGAAGGGTAGTTTGGCTGTTGCTTAGCTATTTTAAATCACGATTTGCTTGACTAGTTATAACTGTAAAGTAGCCATTATTCCCAACACAGTTATTATCAATAATATTATATTCTCTTTTTGGGCCCAGGAGCATTTCTTTTATTCTCTGTCTCCTCACATGACTCTGAATCCCTATTTTATAAAACCTGAAACCTTTACAGGGATGGATAGAAGGAAGGACAGCTTGATATCTTCCTATCAGGAGGTGTAGAAGCAGATAGCTGACAGCTCGTAAGTCTCTATCAAACAGAACAGGAGGCAGCAGGGGACTCGCTCTTCTTCTGTCCCCTGCTGAGACTTTGGAAACAAAATGCCCCTTTGCTCTTTCAAATCTGTGTGATGGCAGTGCAGTGGGCTGGAGAACAATCCCATACAGAGAATGTTAATGTGTGGCGAAACAGACATCCCACTGGTCCGTGGAGCACCGAGCTGCTCCAGAAGGTCAACTCCACAGAGGACGGACGCTAAACACTCCAAGACACACTCCATCACAGGCTGCCATATTGTTGTGTGAGCTTTTTATGCTTTCTTTATTTATTCCCTAAAATACTGCATGTCTTTTATTTACTTTCAGCCAAAAGCAGTGGACCAAAATAAGTTTTCCAATTGTCACATTTTTATTGTCACTTTCCTAAAAAGGTCATTTATAGGGCTACATCTTGTGTCTGTTTGCTCATAGATTTTATATCTTTGCACACTGCAGAGCATTGAAGGCCAGAGCTATGAGTTCATCCATGGAAATCAGACTGGCTCTGAGTGGGCATGCATCAAAGGCCATAGATGGGAATGTGGGCGTGTCTTTGAATCCACATATGAAAGTCTTTAAGTATAAAGAAAGCCTAAATGTGTGAATCACATATTCTGACCTTTTGCTTTTGCATGGTCTTTTTTTTTTTTTTTTTTTGCTAAATGTGGCAAAGAACCGCCTACTTAAACATGAAGTATGCATTGACTGATACTACAAATGATCACCCACCAGATTTTAAAAGACGGAATGCAATAAAGTCTTTTCAATTCTGTGACTATATCTTGCGCTAAAAAGTGGTTTCAACTGTTTGTCCTTGTATTTACATTACACTGGTCTTACAAGTGTAAAGTCCTACCTGATTACGGTCTATTCACTGGAACACCTGACTCGGAGCAGCCTGCTCTTGGAGTTCAGATGACTTCCTCTGAACAGTCAGAGAGCCTTCATCATCCCAGGCACAGTCTAAATGCCCAAGTCTAAGTTATTATAGCCCTATTTGGATTGAATTAGTTTATCAGGGGGATATTGGTAATATTTTTTTAACATGTCTCCAAGGTGATTAAAAAAATCAATAAAATTACCACAGGAGAAGTTTTTTCTTTTTCCTATTTTCTACAAACCTGGATGTTACGCAGTTGTATGATCATGCTCCCTTCACAGAATGGCGCTCAAGAGGTCGAAGAAGCACTGGAGTAGAGAAGAGACACCGGCTCATATTCATTTGGGGTTGAACAAAAGTTCCAGCAAAAAACAATAAAACAATAATCATGAAGTATATGAGAAGCATCCATCCACCCGTTTTGCGATTCGGGAAGTGTTTAATATCTGGTGGGAGGGTCATTCTAACATGCTCTATGAGATTAAATATGGCAAGTAGCAGCAGTCAAACCTTTTTTTTTCCAGTGCAAGGCGACATGTGCATAGAAAAATCACAGATGTCGCCTCACACTGGACAGGACTAAAATTATTAAAAGACCACTGAGTTTGGTGAAAAACAGGTGATTCAGCCTGTAATTTTCTCAGAGGAGGACAAAAACATTGACATGGCAGATCTGGATGGTAATAAGGTCACAGAAGAGCACCTGTAAAATACAAAATTACCACAGGACCCCATGTAAATTTATTCTCATCCAGATAGGGCTTATGACTTCTTAAAACCTTGTGTGGTGCTGTTATAGTAAAATACTGAGTGACAGGGTGGTTTGATGAAGTGGAGTTACTGTTACTACCCCAAAGTTGATTATTTTCCTATAACAGAATGTCCCTGAGTTTCCCCAGTGTTTTATTCCTCTTATACCACAGCAAATTTGCCAAGAACCATAGCACTACTGCCAACAATGTTTTTTATCCATTTTACATAAAACAATTTTGTTCATTGTACATAAAACAAGTTTGTTCCTGTTATCACTTATGCTATAGCAGCTATAAAGCTATTGTCATTCCCAAGAAAAAAGCAAAGCATAACCTCCTCTGTCCTGAAGATTTTCCCATGTAGGAAATCATAAAGTTACAGCTTTACCTCTGTTTGTTACACTGTGTAGACCCTGGAGACTCCTTTCAAAAATGCGGAATAATCTCCTCACAGAAATCCTCACAAAATCAACGTGTTGAGCAT
This sequence comes from Pangasianodon hypophthalmus, assembly GCF_027358585.1. NCBI lineage: Eukaryota > Metazoa > Chordata > Actinopteri > Siluriformes > Pangasiidae > Pangasianodon > Pangasianodon hypophthalmus. The sequence continues at coordinate 11,042,203 of NC_069724.1, forward strand.
ACACCATACATACAAGTGTGTACAAGTCCCTGTGAATGAGAAGTTACTATGGAAAGAATGATATAATTAGAATGAATGCATTAATATAAATGTGTTTTTTTGCAGCCATTACTACATCATGGCAGTGTGGTGATACAAAATAATTGACCAATCAGAAACAAGAATTCAACAACTCTGTGGGATAAATTCCTATATAGCTGCCAGAAATGCAGAACGCACAAAAGTCTCTGACATCATGCAGACAATTTAACTAAAAATCAATTTGCACAGAGCTTCCTTAGGTGCTATTCAGTTCTCCTGTGTATTTCAGTGTGTATTCAAATTATTTGCCTGTAAATTGTAGTTAATTTATAAGTACACTTCTGAGATTTGACAACTTGTGAATTTATATATGAGTGTTACTGCATGTTTATGCTTATTTGTTTTCATGCTACCTGTCAGCCACTCACTGTTTGATGAGAAAATTATTGCCATTGGCATGCATTTTGATAAGATAAGCAGCTGCTTCTGGTGAGGTGTGTGTGTGTGGGTGGGTGTGTGTGTGTGTGCAGATTTTTATAGGTAGGTGGGAATAGAGAAGAGGCAGATTCAGGCTTTGGCTCCTGAGGATAATCATTACTAAGCCCCTCCTGGAGGCTGGAGCAATGCCACATGGGCCATAACAGGCCAGTTCATGTGGGCATTTTGGCATCAGAAAGTGCAATGATGTGAATTGCTGGTTTCTTGTCATTTAGTGTCATTTGGGAGTTATCACAAAATGGCTTCATATACCCAAGAACAATCAAAGTGTGGATTAATTTTTTATTAATTTTGCTAACCTCTAACATCCTACAGTACTAAATTTTAGCAAGACAATTTTTAGCATTAGATTATAGCTAGCTATAGTGATGTTTTCAAGTAGGTCTCGCAAACCTAATAGCTTTATATAGATTAAGAGCACTTTGGAGTTTCTCCATTTTGCTCATAATCAATGTGAATGACAAAAGCCCTGCCCCCAGACCATCCCCTATTGGAAGATGCATGGTCATGACATGCTGTTTATTAGTGCATTGTTCGCACTGAAATTAAGATTTGTTTCTGATATATACCAAAATCTCTAAGAGACTCTCATTTAAAAAAAAAATCACATTGATGACAGAACAGTCATCAGTTCCTCCCAAAGCATCTCTAAATTCCTACAAAAACACTGGTCAGGTTTAACAGAACTGACATTAAATAGAGAATGCTACCTTGCTAGTGTTAGCACAATCCAGCTCCACTAACCAATCATATTCGACTGTATGTATTATCAGCATCATCCCTAACAAATAAGAATCCACCAACCAACCACAATCCACCATATAATCCTCATCTCCACCAAACAATCATAATGCAATGTATTATCATTGTGTCCTCCAACCAATCATAATTCGTCATCTTCATTGACCAATCATAATGCAACATATTATCACCATCTCCAATGACCAATCATAATCCACCATTTACACTGACTAATCATATTACACCATCTTCACTAACAAATCATAATGCATCATCTCCATTAACCAATCATAATCCAACACATTATCACCATCTCCAATGACCAATCATAGTCCACCATTTCCAATGACCAATAATAATCCACCATCTCCACTGACCAATCATAATCCACCATTTTATCACCAACTCCACCAAATAATGATAATCCACCATATTATCACTGCCTCTGCCAGCCAATCATATTTCACTGTATTATCAATATCTCCACCAACCAATCATAATCCACAATCTTCACCAACCAATCATAATCCTTCCTTGCCACCAATCTTAATCCACCTTAATCTTATTCCACCATATTTTCACCCTCTCCACTAACCAATTGTAATCCACCATCTCTATTAACGAATCATAATCTACAATATTACCACCATGTCCCCTGACCAATCACAATCCAAAATCTCCACTGAACAATAATAATCCACCATTTAATCATATTATTTTACCATAGTGGCACCCTCTCCACCAACCAATCATAATTCACCAAATTATCACTGTCTCCCCCAACCAGTCATAATCCACCCTCTCCACCAACCAATTGTAATCCACCATGTTATAAGTCTTCACCAACCAATCATAATCAACCGTTTTATCACTGTCTCCCCCAACCAATCATAATCCACGATTTTATCACCATTTCCACCAAACAGTCGTAATCCACCATCTCCACCATCCAATTATAATCCATTGTATTAACACCATTTCCATTAACTAATCATAATCCACCATCTCCACCTGTTTTTTAGTCACTCACATGCCAACACCAGCCACCAAAAAAATTTGTAATACTTTTTTAATTATCAGCATTCTTCATTTTCCCTAGTGATCCATGTCTGAGTGCTTCTCTGCATGGTGCAGTCTGCCACACTGTCTCCTTAGATGGAGTAATTGTCTGACTGACTGGTCGATTGCCACCATGCTGTTTTTGCCCATTGAGTCCATTGTGCCTTTATGCTAACTGATTAGTGCGGTACAGACTGAGGGAATATGAGATGCACGGATGAGCAAAGCTACTTCATAACAAATCTCTGTGCTGGTTGAGTTTAGAGAGGCAGAAACATGAGATAGAAGATTAAACAAAAAAGTAAAGCTGCATATATGATGGAGAGAGATTCTGTAGCATGTAAACGAATAAAGAATTATTAATGTGCAGAAGAAAAGGATCGGATACATTCATAATTGCTGCATGAGGAAAGTATTTTACAATTGTGTTTAACTTCATAACGCTTACCATCTGAATCGTAAAGAAGTGCACTGATGTTATCTGATCAACTTTTCATTTGCAACATGGCAGGTTATTTGATTAGGAATATTTAAGCTGCACATTTACTTTTACAAAGAATAATCTTAAAAGTACCAACAATCATTTCTAGGATTATGTTTTAATATCACTACATTAAAATGTAATTTATTTAATATAAACTTCTCCAATTGATCCTTATTCATGGGTGGACAAATCAGTAGTCAGACACCCTTTGACATGCATGTTACATGTTCAGGCTGTTACTTTTTTATTTATAGTCACCTGGTGGACAAGTTGTCATAATTAAGAGTTAATTGGAGCTCACCTGAGGCTGTATTTAAGGGTCTGCCTTTAGATACAGTGCCTTTTTGCCTTTGATACCATGGGAAAATCCAAACAACTCTGCCAAAACCTCAATAAAAACAAATTGTGGATGTCCACAAGTCTGGTTCCTAACAACTGAAGGTACCATGACCATCTGTACAAACAATTGTATGCAAATATTAAAAATCTTGAACCACACAGACACTACATCATTCATGAAAAATGACATGACAAAATAACTCCCAGTTCCAAATGTAACTGTTTAGCCATAATGATCAGCACTCTGTATGGAGGAAAAAGGGGGAGGCTTTTAATCTGAAGAACACCATCCTAATTATGAAACATGGGGGTGGCAGCATCACGTTGTAGGTGTGATGGCATCATTAGGAGGAAGGATTATCTAGAAATACTGAAGCAAAATCTCAAGACATCAGCCATAAAGTTAAAAATTTGTCACAACTGGGTCTTCTATTGGAGCAATGATTCTAAGCATACCTCAAAAGTTGTAACAAAATGGATAGAAAATGTATGGTAACATGAAATGTGTGGCATTGTGAAAAATCGAGATTAAATGTCTTTAGCCTAGGTCAGGGGTTCCCAAACTTGACCCCAAATGGACATTAAGAATTTTTTCCAACCTCAAGCTTTAACCACCCTACTTTTTTTTCAAATTCCAGATTTATAATATAAGTCTCTATTAACAGTTTAACATTTTATTATGTCAGTAACAGTGATTAGCAATTTCATGCACAGTGACATTAAACAGACTGACAAGTTCTGTTTCTCTTCAGAACTTCCTGCCGTGGTTGTGATTGTTGTCATGAGCTGCGTCATGAATCGAATACTCTGACCTTACATAAAAAAGTATTTACTAATCTAGAAAATCATGAAGACTAGCAAGCAAAACAGATCTTTCAGTAGGTTTAAAGGCTACATGAGAAATTTTTAAAATTCGAACATTAACTTTAATAGGAAAACCGGTTAGTGAATAATGGTCTAGAATAGTACATTATTATGAGATTTGAGAAACAATGCTGTTTAGGTAAATGGGCAGAGAAATTGGTCCATGTTTATTTTTGAACTATGCTAATGTTTTGTGTCATTAAAGCGAAAAGGACTAAGATAACATGTACACGATTAATTTAATAAGTCTGAATGTGACTCTCACTAACATTTAAAAAATATTAGCCCACAGAACCTGATATTTCTCATATTAATTAATGAAATAAATTAATGAAACAAAAGAGGACATTGTGAGTTTCTCTTGTGACTCCATTTGTAAATCACGTGACCCCACATGGAGTTGCAACCCCTAGTTTGGGAAACCCCTGGCCTACGTGTACGTAAACCTTTGGCCTCAACTGTAGTTGTTAAATAATAGTGTCATATTTATGTATTTAATATTGGCCTTAAAGATTATTCCATAGATTTTAAGTATATTTACAGCCAACATACTGTACACATTTCAGCATGACATATTGTGGTTCCATCAAACTGTCAGACAGTGGCACTGGACTCCTCGCTTGAGCCGATATCATGTAAGAGAAATTGGATTAAGGTCAGAATTGTGCCTAACTGAGACATACCTTTGTTTCAGGCAAATTCTGCCCTGCATGCATAACTCTTGCATAACTTCTGAATAATGCTTAATTCTGGAGTTGTGTCTAATGTCTGAATACTTATGTGAGCAACTTCAGTATTAAATATCAGTGCATGCTTAACTCAACTCTGAATATGGCTCAAGGTTTTCACAACACGACCCTGTCTCCTCCATAGTATTCATCAATTCTGACCCAAGAATCTCTAGTGGGGCCTGTCTGTGTAACACAAAGCAAAAGCCACACAGACCTTCTAGGCAATCTGTTCAGAATAAACCACTACCCAAGTCATATCTGCTCTGTGGTGCTCCTGTGGTGGTCTACTTCAATTGATGGATAGGATAGAAGGGTACCAATAAACAGTGCTGAGCAACAGCAGTGAGCACACACTTTAATTTGACTTGAACAACTTTCTTCAAGATCGAGCCTCCTAGCGATCAAGTGTCACTGGCACAGTAAGAGCGGAGCCACATATACACACACTCCCTGGTGAAGCTTCGGCTGGCAGTTAGACAGCTGTCAGGCCTTTACCTGCTTCCATCCGCAGGACCCCCGCTGTACCCTCTCCCTCAGCCTCGCTTTTGATCAGCAAACACATCTTGCCACGATTCCTGTCACGCACCAGTGTGATGTGAGCTGTGGATGTGTATTTGCAGGCCTGGTGCTTTACGTTCACCATCTGAGCTCATCATCATGCTCCCTGCTGTCCACCATGTTACTGCTGTTGCTGTCTTCATGCTCACTGCACACTCGTGCACATCATCTAATTGATAACATGTGCCTGAGTAGCACTGCACACCCAAAGACTACCCATGAAACATGCTTAACATGGTGCTTTATTGGAGATATCATTTCAAAAGGCTGTCCTGCTTATATTGGATGATTGTCTTGTGAGCTGAAATGGCATGATTCCGGCTGTGCTGAAGTGATCAAGCATGCACATCTAGCATCATTCTCTGGTGCCTCATGGCACTCTTCAACACTTTTTCCTCAATCTGCAGAGGAAAATGTCAATAACCATCTCCAAGAGAAAGTATAAGAGAGTGATGAAAAAGAGAGTTCATGGGAAGAAGTTAATGCCGCAAAGAAATCTAACCCCTGCGGTTATACTCATGTGTCGCTGGGATTTTGTCGGCATCGATCGGTACCAAGGGTCTCCCCGGTTTAAGGTGCCGTAGCGGAACAAATAGGCTCTCGGCCACTTAGGAAATAGCGATGCTGATGGCTGAGAGATGACCAGTGATAGACTGCAGCCCTCAAGGGCCAAAACAGAATGGTTTGAGAGGTCAGCACACAGAGGAAGAGCCGTCCATCGATTCCAGACCTGCCAACCCTGAAGAGAAGCAAAGTCTTGTTGGAGGTGGTGTGGTAGTAAAAATGCATTAAACAGTAAAAACACAGTAAAACACAGTAGAAATAACATTTTCAATATAATTTCAATATAGTCCTTTTTTTACATTGTACCTAATTGAAACTATGAAATGCTCCCAAATGGCTGACATTTTCATTGTTTATCTGCTGATCAAACTGTTTGTAGATCTGACACTTTTTTAGGCCTATTTAATTTTTCTCTAAATGTTTTTCCTTTTTCCTTCCATGGCCATTTTGATGCATTTTTCTGTGGCTGAAATTTCTGTGCATTCTATAGCAATATGACAGTGCATTTAAATCCTACATTCTGATTGGTCAGAAAGTGTTGATTAATTTTCCTCTGACAATAGTGAAGCTGCAAATCACAGGTTTATATTAATACACTCATTCCAATGTTATTATTTCTATAGTAAAAACTCATTTACAGGGACTTGTATGGCAGACACCCCATATAAACAGAGTACAAAAACATGTAATTGTTGATATGGTGATGTTTCGGGAAGAATATGTTTATTTAACATGTATATAAGGAGTCTCCAATGTCAGCACTTTGTAACAGTCAGAGGTAAAGCTGTAACTAAGTTTTCTGACATGGGAAAGTCTTCAGGACGGAGGATTTTATGTTTTGCCGGTTTTCTGTAACATGACGATGCACCTTTTTCTTTTCTTTTTGCTTATTTCACTTCATAGGAGAGAAAAATGAGAAGCTGGTGAGGTAACAACTGTTTATAGCTTCTGTAACATGAAGTGATAACAGGAACTAACTGTTTATTTTTGCAGATGCTCCACAACATTAAATGTAACGGGAAGGTAGTGGGGCTTCCAGGGAGTCAGTTAATATCACAGAGTTCAATAACACCTGTGTAAATGTCAGTCATTCCAGATTCAAATGTTGACTGGCTCATCAGTTACTTCTACTGAGAAAGAAGAAGTCTTTTTTTGCATATTCTAAGTGATAATCCATACCAGTGTACTGGATATTATAGCTATATTAAAATGCCAACCTCCTATGCCAAATGCACAACAGTCAGCATTCAACATCATCACTGATGAGAAGCCAAAGATATTCAGTGGGAGAAAAATACACAGAATCATATTTCTTTGGTTGAGGAAACAGCCGTAATAGGACTATCAGCAAACGGATGTGTCTCAGAGACAGGCGATACATCACCAGCTACTGTTAAGAGATAATAGCCTCCAGAGAGAAAAGAGGATGGACGAATGGTGTTTTTCAAAGTCATAGCTCATCATTTAAAGACATCAATAAATGCATCAATAACTTTTCAGTAACTGGAGAAATCAGATGTAATCTATGATGTAATCTAACTTGAGTGATAAAATTGGCTGTCAGCGTGTTTTTACCCCTGTTTCCCGCTCACAAAGAACTGAATTCTTCATGAGTGCTTGTGTCAACATGGTGAATACTGTCATCTCTTCAGCCCCGCCCCTGCAGGCTTCCCACCATCACAAACATCCTCAAGCAGCGCCAGATCTCATTTTATGTGACAGCTCTTTAATACGGCGCTTGATCTGCACAGTCACATCATCACTTCTCCCTCCTGAATGCTCCCGAGAGCAGACTCGTGCAGGGAGAAGAATGACTCTCACTCACACTCTTCAATTAAAATTGTAAAAAGAGAAGTAGCCTTTAGTCCGATTATGGTAGATTTGCTGGAGGAGGATTAATGTCACAAGGTTTCTGAAAGGACAAACGTCTCAATAGAGGATTTGTTCATACTTATCTGCTAAAGTCTTCCTTTCTCTCGTTTATATTTCTTTCCTCCCTTTCTTACTCCTTTTCAATCTTTTCTCATATTTAGTCCCCAGAATGGGTTCTTCCTTCCTTTTTTCAGTTTCTTTTTCCTCAGATTTGTCCTTTCTTCCTTGTTTCCTTCCTTCACACTCATTCTCTTGGATTCTCAATTTTAGTTCTTTTTTACTCAAGTTGTTTCTTCCTTCCTTCCAAATAATGCACCTTTCTCTCTTCTTTCTTTTATTTTCCTTTATTTTTTTTGTAACCGGGATAAAAAGTAAATGTTGTTAACGATACAGGCTGAGAAAGTTTGTTCAGTTGTTTATTTTATTTATTGTATATACTTTCTTTTCCTTTCTGTACTAAAAAAAATGTAAAAGATTATGTTTATTTGATCTGTATATTGTGTTTCATTTATTTAGTCATGGAGAGTTAGGTGAACTCACCGTAGATGTTATGTCCAATGGGGAGTCCGTGGCGGCGGGAGAGGGAGGAGATGGAGAGAGGAGAGGAAAATTAGCACAGCCAGCGTTTTCTTACCAATGTGTGATTAAGGCATTGTTTCAGAAATACTCGTAAGTTATTTAGGTGACAAACCTTTATAGACATTGGGTATTGTGCGGGGTAAACTGAACATTACTTTGACTAAGAGTTTAGGTTCGGTTTAGCTGAAGACACACACCAGATGAGGCTAACTGGTGCTGCTAAGGCCTGTGCTCTTATGGAGGAACGACTGTGAACGATGTCACTCATCGTTAAGAGGCATCAGTGTGAATTGACTGGAAGATCCAGATAGCAGTTTGGGTTTCCGGAACACTCAAATTTCCTCTGGCTCCGTGGGATTCATCGCAAGATTGAGACTTTCGTCGCCGAGGCCGACCTGGGACTGACATCATGTGCATGTAAGGTGTGAACTGCACCATTACCAGCGAGACTGTGAGTGAATTTTTATTTGTCTGCTCTTAGAAATGAAGCAGCCATTTATTTTCAGGCTACAACGAACCCTAGCATTTCTAGTAATACTTTTTTTTTTTTGGATTACATTTGCCGGCTATTTTTCTTTAAATTGAATTCACTTTACTGTGAACTGAGACTAGCCGTACTACCGTACTTGCTTTCTTTATTTATATTGATCCAATAATTATTCTTCTTGTCTTCCTCAGATTTTTTCTTCCCTCCTTCCTTCCTTCCGTCCTTTACTGCCTGAAACATTTTATTCTTATACTGCATTTTATTGTAGTTTTCAAATGCAAGAATAAGGAAGTGCACTCCTTTCTGAATAACGTGTACCTTTTCTAAATGGATTTTTTCCCCTTCCTTCCTGACATTCTCTCCACGCCCCTGTTGCCACTTTGCCCTACACTTTTTGGGCTCTAAGGTTACATTAAAATGTGACATAGAAACATCAAAGTGACAGGGGATACATATTTTGCAGGTTTTTCGTGTGTGTTGATTATAAGTTATGTGTTTTAAAGCACCGTTCCTGAATGACTCAGACAGATGTGTGTTTGTAGTACCATGTTGAGGGCATCAGTCAGCGTGACAACAGCAATAGAGAGCAGAAAGAAATAACAGGCTGTCATAGCGCAAGGGAACAAAGAAGACAATCTGCACTTGCCACTCGTGAAATAGGAGATGGGCTCCAAATAAATTGCATAGACCGAAGGAGACGATTTGTCCAAATATTGTTTTTTTTTTGTTTTTTTGTTTTTTTACAGAGAAGAGAGACACAATTTCCAGTGCTCTATTTGAGTCCTTTACTCATCTGTTTGTTCATTTTGTTCTGCTTTTTCTGACAGACAGCTGAAATCTCCTGTGATAATCCCTTAACCCTCCTTTTTTCATCTGATGTGATTAAAACAGCAGGAGATTCTGCTCTAATTCCATTTCAGACACTTTAATCACATTAAATGCATTCTACGTGGCTCAAAATTATAGAAAAATCCAAGGTATACAATTTCTCCTTTTTAGCCTGTTTACTATCATGCTATACCTTTATTTCACCTGTTTACTATAATGCTAGTTTGTGAGTTATTCTCATGCTAGTTCTTGATTTAGCTTGTTTACTATAATGCTAGGTTATGTGTTAGCTTGTTATCTATGCTAGTTCATGAGTTAGCCTGTGTAACCCAATGCTATTTCATGCGTTAGCCTGTTTCCTATAGTTTGGTAGTTAGTCATTCCTATAGCTTGTTAGTTAGTTAGTTTACTATCATGCTAGTTCATGAGTTAGCCAGTTTGCTATAATGTTAGTTCATGCGTTAGCTTGTGAATACAGAAAGAAAGAAGGTGCCCTACATAGTTTGGATAAAATGTGATTCACTCAGACAGAATTATAAATAAATAAATAGATAAATAAATAAATAAGAGGGCCTTTTTGAGATTAGTGTAAAAGCTACAGGAAACTTTAGCTTTGTCCTGTCAAGAAAGCTGTTACAAGCTAGTAGTTTACACATGACAAGCATGTGAATTGGCAAAAACTATGGATTAAATACAGACAAGATTAGATACAAACTAGAAGCTTCTGAAATATTGATTTTCAATATTCAATATTCCTGAGGTGCCTTTAGTGGATAATGAGTGATAGTGGTAGTGAAGTAAAAAATAGAGAGCATTCAGTATTTTCCTCATGGTGTCTCTATAATTGGCTGAATATTTCTGACTAGTGTAATTGGAAAGGATTAATTAGATTAATTAGCTAAAGTGGCTGAGTCATGCAATGAACATCCTCACAACAGCCCAGCGTAAAACCAGATTGGATTCAGGCAGATGTAAAAGTATGCAAATACTACGTTGATTTTAAAAATGGTTGCATTAAAGTGTTGAAAGCCAGTTGAGAGCACTAAGTAATCGATAGCTTGGAGCAGTACATCCAAAATGTTTTCTAAATCATGGATAAAACTTTATTGCCCATAGTGAGAGAGCTACTTTCAACTTTCAACTTTCAGTTAAAATTAGTTAAATAGTAAAAATCCATTTAAAATTCTAGATTTTTCTATTATAAAAACAATTTAAAATTTATTTCTAAGTTCATTGACGCATTTATTGAAGGATGTCATGCTTTAGCATGCAGATGAGTTGTTTTGATTGGACAGCAGGGCTGCATGCTGGAAGCATTGTGATTGGACAGTACACCTTGAGTCTGTACAGGGTGTTTGCAGTAATCATGTATTAGTGCAGGGTTTCTGGCCTAATAGTGTCAGAAAAACCGACTCAACCTTAAACCCTTCGCTAACATAACAGTCCTGAAAGCTATGAGCTTTAAAGAATGTGTTCTGCTCTGCTTTTCCCCTGAAGCACCTGACATTGATCTTCAGGAGGGCATTCCAGTTAAAGAGCGAGAGAACGAGGAAATGCTAGTTCTGGTCTGTGACCTCTGACCCTTTTTCTCCTCACGGGATGTGTTTGCTTGTTCATTACGCTCACTCTCACAGCCTTTACTCAATACCGTCTCACTGCTTCCTCTTAAAAATCAATGGCCTTCTTCTTCTTCTATGTTCACCTCTAACCCCAGACTGTGAGCAAAAGCTGTGGTCACAGGGACTTGTATAGTGGACAATACACATAAACAGATTTTTAAAAACATGCATAATTGTTGATACATTTATTTAACATTTATGGAAGGAGACTCCAGTGTCAGCATTTTGTAACAGTTAGAGGTAAAGCTGTAACTTTAAGGTTTCTGACATGGTGCACTGAATATATTGGACTAAGACCAGACTAGCCAAAATTCACCTGGAGATGGACCCTTTATGTGACAGATAAGTAAACTCCTGCTAACATTTATGACATGTTTTGGGACAGTCCCACCATCATGTCTTTTTTGGCACTCAATATTTAAGTTCTTTTCTAGCATTTTAAACAAAATCCTTGACTCTTGTCTTTTAATTGCCTTATTTGTTTGTTTGTTTTTTTCTTATTTTAGGCATGTCTCATTCTCTGCCTCAGAATTCAGTGTTATAGCTTTCTGCATGTGCTTAGCCAGATGTCTTATTTTACTTAAGGGGAAACATGCTACTCCTCAATCTTATGAATACTGGCTAGCTGAAGTGGCCCATTTTCTCTATTTGGAGTATTGTATTGTATTTTATCACTATTTGGACACCCGCTCATGTCTACTACAAATCAGATTTGGAAATGTTTCTTCATTTTTTTTCTAAGGTTACAGTGTTTATTTAATTTATTTTGTTTTATTGTTTTATTTATTTCCACCCCTTTTTTGTCTCTTTACTCTTAAGTGCTGGTTGGTTTGGGTGGTTAGTGGGTGGTTTGAGGGGAGGAGGGGAGGAGGGGGGCTTTTGTGTGGTGTTAAATGTGTACATACTATATATATTTTCAATCCTACAATTTGTTTTTCTCCTTCCAGTGAAAACCCAGGCAAGTTTTCTGACTTTGGAAAGTTTTCAGGATATTTTGACTCACAACTACTCCAATAAAAATATTGGTTCTTTTGTACACCTGAAAAATCTGCCAAAATGTTTGACATCGAACTGGAGAAAAAGATATCTACACTGTACCCAGGTGATCATGAACTCTGAGCACCTCACACAAGGAATGTGCTATGTTTAATTGTGTCTTGGTGACTGTTGATCATAAGTTTCAAGCTCTGCAGCTCTCTTCAGCCTCACACATTCACCATACTGTCCTAAGTAAGCAGCAGAGCATGTGCCAAGAGGAACCCTGATGTATTCAAGAAGAAGCCTGATGATGGCACTCGGCACACTGGAGAGTATACAGCTCATCGTTGGTTGAGACATACCAGATCGTTCACTTATCTATCTTTGAAATGTTGCCAGTAGCAAGAAATCCAAGCAGTGACAAACCTTGGACATTTGGGGAGAAACTTGGGGAGAAAAAGATATCTACATTACACCTAGGTGATCATGGACACCAAGCACCTCAAATCCATTTATTAAATGTAGTTAGCTACATGCTCATGCAGCACACAGACAATGTGTTGAATTAAATGTTTAATCTTTGGTAGACCAAATGATGTCATTTCCTGGACTTATGAGATCATCTGTATGGTGACACATTGCTGAATTTGTGAAGTTTCCTCTGCGTGATTGGGTTTTAGAGTTTTCTCATCAAGGTTACTGAGCTTTTTTTTTTTTCTTTTCTCTCAATCAAAGCTTCCTAGGTGGGAGATGTAGCGCAGCACTGCACAGGGAGTCCACATCGAGCCTTGTTTACATCCACTGATGTTTGTGTTTTCTCTCCGTTGGGACTGCATGTGGTCCTTCATCTCACCTCAGAGCTCCACACTGTGATATTTGCCTCCTGGCTTCACTTTGTTCTACACAGCTTTGTGTTGTAGAGATGGAAAAACGCCTGCGGTGTGACTGCTGTTAGCACAACTTCTGATGCAGCAATGCTTCAATTAAAATTTCGGATAAATAAAAAATTCATTTTTAAACAGGAATATATATCTAAACAGATACACTGGACACTTATTTCCCTTGAGAAATCTGAAGTGCAGTGAAGGCAAAAGAAGCACATGTACTGCATTTCACATTTTTTATCCTAGTTGTAGTCTGTGTGTGTGTGTGTGTGTGTGTGTGTGTGTTTGTGTTGGGAGATTCATTTGCCATACAAATGCATAGTAACCTGGCTAACTAATGAACTAGCATTAAGATTGACAGGCTAGGGAGTATATGGCTCATGGTAGGTTGAGACACACCAGATCAGTGTGTCTCTCTTTGAAGTGTGTTAGTAGCAAGAAATCCAAGCACTGACAAAACTTGGACATGCACAGGAAAGGCACAAGAATGTTATATGGCTGAAATTTTGATGGTGGACCAAAAGTGTTGCACAGCATTAAAACAAGATACCATGGCAAATGGAACTGGCTTAAATTTGTCCTCCAAAAAAAATCATATTGGTCTCAAAATATCCATTCCATCCTAAATCATCACTACATCTTCCAGTTGCCTAATGCCAGCTGATCCATTGCACAATCCACATCTTATATGCATTTCTTTTGTCTTATCTAAATGACAAGTCTTATTTGCCTTAAATAATGGATTTGTTCTCGCTTGGTTTTCTTTAATTGTTCATATTTTTCCATATTTAATATTTAATTAATTAATGGCATTAATATGAAATGACTGAGTTACACCAATTTTGTTTTATCAAATCCATGCGTGCAATTGAAATAAATAAGCTTGATAGTGTAATCTGTATATAAGCTTGCAGTAGCCCATGCTAATCATGTGATTTGAAGCCGATCTATCAAGGTTCACTTTAGTGAGTTTCCGTATACAAGGAGACAGGAAGCGGAAATGCTGAGGGTGCTGCGGCACCACCGACACTCAGGATTCTTTTAACTGGAAATACAACTGGTAACATAATAACAACAATAATAATAATAATAATAACAAATAAAGAAATAAGAAAACTGTAAAATTTTGTATTTTGAGTAGTTTGTATATCAGAGATGATATTCTTCTTATACCACATTGGTTTGCCAATGATTACAATTTTTAATTTATTAATGAACAACACACTGCAAGACTCAAGTATTAAGGAGAGAGGAGTTTGTGCTTTCTGGTTTCTCAGTAACATGACAAGCTGTGTTTTCTTGTCTCATTAAGTTAAAGAGAGGGAAAAAAGAGGCTGATGAGGGAACGACTGTAAAACAGGAACTAGCTTCTGTGTGGCGAAACTTACTGACTTGTAGAAAACTCCTACACTTTAGACTCCTTCCATCACATAAATGTTTAACAAACATCTCCTAACAGAAAACATTACCATATCAATGAGTATATACTTTTCTTTGTTAAACAACATATTTTATTCCATTTATTAGGCTATTAGGCTTAGATTATGTGGCGCGCCTACCATACAAGTGTCTGTGAATGAGCTGGAACGCTAACATATTACAATGAGTGCGTTAATATAAACCTATCATTTTTGTTATGTTCATATATATTGTCAAAGCCATGCAATTTAAAAAAAAATTAATTGACACCATCTGATTCAAGAATATAAACACCAATATAAAACACCTTTCCATGTCCCTATCCTTATACATAAATTTACACAAACTCATGTGATACAAACATTTTTGTAAGCTAACAATATTTTAATGAATACAAATTTTCTTGTGTAAATGCTCCTATGAATGATTTATGAATATATTTATTCATATCCAGCTTGATAAATGAGAAACAAGTTAGTTCCTGGTATTGGTTGTATTATAAACACCTATAAACAGTTATTCCCTCATTAGTCTTTCTTTGTTCTCCCTCTTAAAGGTAATAAAACAAAAAAAACCATAGCTTGTCACGTTACTGAGAAATCACGAAGCACATCCTCCTCTGTCCTGAAGACATTCCTGTGTTTGAAAACTTAAAGTTACAGCTCTGACTGTTACAAAGCATTAACACTGGAGACTCTTTCCATAAATGTTAAGTAAACGTCTTCTTATATAAATCTTCAACATACTGACAATTACACACATTTTTAATCCATTTATGTGGAGGGTCCACAATACAGTTCCCTATGAATGATCTGTTACTATAGAAACAATAGCATATTACAACGAGTGCACTAATATAAACCTGTGATTTGTAGCTGCACTCTCAGAGCTGCTGTTATAGAAAATTAATTAACACCCTCTGACCAATCAGAATCCAGAATTCCACATCATAGTGGTATAAATGCCCTTGATGCAGTCAAATGTGTTGTCCGTGTACTGACTGTATAGTTAAGTGTGAGCTCCACTTCACATATTACTGTGGGTTTGTCACAAACAGGAGAAACTTTTTGGATAGCCTGACTACTTTGAGGAACTCAGGAGAAGATGCCATTTCTTCCTGTGCTAAATCCACAGATCCAGCACATCAGATTACCTGCACTTGACTGAAACCGCTGCTGTTTTTACCCATACTGCTGGAATGCAATTTAACAATGCGACGACGCTCCAATTGGAGGAGAGTTATCTTTACTCCTCTCCTGTGGACAACAGAAGCTTTTCCCCATCCTGGGATTCTCATGCTATCAGGATAATGGAGAAGTGTGTGCAGCAGAGATTGCTCTCCTTTCACTCGCAGATGTCAGAGAAGAAGCAAAGAATATAGCAAGGCGAGATAAACTCTTCAACACTGGGATATAATCAACAGACACGAGGTGAGGAGCAAAGAGCTCCTGTTTTTAAAGCCAAGAAGTTTTGGACATGCCCCAGTTTTCTCTACACAAATCTGAAATGAATCAGAATTCATTTAAAGAAAAATATCAACATGGATGTAAGTGCTGAAACATAGTTTATTTGATGTTGTGACAAGAAAATGTTACTTTTAAGATGACATTGTATCTCAAACTTTAAAATGGGCCAATGTCTGATAAAAGAATACACACACAACCACACACACTAACGGAACACTTTATTAGGAACACCTGTACCTACTCATTCATGCATCCCATCAACCACCAGAATGGGCAAAAAATGTGATTTTGACTGTGGCATGATTGTTGGTGCCAGACGGGCTGGTCTGAGTATTTCTATAATTGCTGATCTCCTGGGATTTTCATGTACAACAGTCCATTGAGTTTACTCCAAATGGTGCAATAAAGAAAAAAAACTGAGCAGCAGTTCTGTGGATGGAAACGCCTTGTTGATGAGAGAGATCAACAGAGAATGGCCAGATTTGAGCTGACAGAAAAGCTACAGTAACTCAAATAACCACTCTGAAAAATTGTGGTGAGAAGAAAAGGATCTCAGAATTCACAACATGTGAACCTTGAGGCGGATGAGCTACAACAGCAGAAGACCACATCAGGTTCCACTTCTGTCAGCCAAGAACAGAAAGCTGAGGCTGCAGTGGGCACAGGCTCACCAAAACTGGACAGTTGAAGACTGGAAAAACAGCCTGGTCTGATGAATCTCGATTTCTGCTGAGGTACACTGATGGTAGGGTCAGAATTTGGTGCCAGCAGCATGAATCCATGGACCCAACCTGCCTTGTATCAACAGTCCAGGCTAGTGGAGGTTGTGTAATGATGTGGGGAATGTTTTCTTGGCACACTTTGGGCCCATTAATACCAATCAATCATTTCTTGAATGCCACAGGCTATTTGAGTATTGTTGCTGACCATGTGCATCCCTTTATGGCCACAATTTACTCATCTTCTAATGGTTACTTCCAGCATGATAACGCACCAAGTCATCTCAAACTGGTTTCATGAACAGATTGTATGATATTATAATAATATAATATAAATTTAAGTGTAATATCAAAACAGTTTAAATGCAACAGTCACTGTAAAGTTGTAATAGCATAAATATTACAGTCAATGCAACAATGTCACATCATAACAGCATAACAATTAAGAGATTTTAGCTACATTGACATTGTAGCTCCAGTGCAAATCTAAAGAAGCAAACTTTGTAGATGAAATATGATTTGCAGCAAAGGGGAGAATAAGGACATGTAATTTTTGCCAAATCTTTAAAATAAGTTTTTGATTGTGGAAAAATATAAGCACACACATATATGCTCATTTCCCCTTTACCACTGGTTTTACCACTGGCCATGGAATTTCAGAAAGACCTTCAGGTTCAGGACGCTCTACACTTTGACTGACTGCCCTACTCATACTGGACAGATCTCCCTGATTAGCTGCTTGATTTGCTCCTTGGTTGGTCCAGCTAAAGTCCAACCAATTCCTCTTGAGTGCTGCCAAGTGCTTGATGTCAAGAGTGGTGAAGGTTGTGAACTGGACCTGGTTCCTCTTGCTGGTTGGGGAGTGCAGTGGTTCGGTCCGTGCTGGCTTTGCAAGTGGGCCGGCTGATTTGAGTGCCACAGGGTTGGTTTTCAGAGGCAGAGTGCTGCACCTTCTCCCCAGGGTTGCAGTCCTTTCTGTGGGGTTCTCCATAGCAGGGCTTGGCCTTTCCACTGCTGTACTTGGAACCTTTTGCTTATGGTTGCTGGTGGTGGCAATCGGTACAGCACCGGATTGTTCCACAGCCATGCCCAGGCGCACCCAGTGATGCGTGTGCTCATCAGGGCCCTGGCACTGCACAAGTGAATTCCTACCACACAACCTCACATTCTGAGTGCCACAGTTAATCAGGAAGATAATGATCGCCAAGCAGGAGAGTCCTAGTAACAAGTAGATGCAGATCTCAACATGTGTAAAGATACTGAACATCCACACCAGATCTTGCTCATGTATAGGCACTTCTTGTTTGGGTTGGGATGGGAAGTCTGAGATGTTAATCAGAACTTTAGCTGGACCAACTGTAATAAGAGCTTTTTCAGTGTCAGACTTTGTCGCAGTCATACCCTTGATGCTGTTGATCACCCTGATGGTGGAGAGAGCCCCTCCCATTGCCTCTTGCAGCCAGGACTTGGCTGATGTCCCAGAGATATCTCTTGTGGTGCTCTCTTGCATGCCAGTGGTTGTGTCCCTCCTGAGGAGACCTTGAAAGGGGGTCTGGCTCAATTTGGCTTCAGTTTGAGTCCTTCTATGCTCAGGCAAAAGGAATTTGACCCTCACGTTGCCGTCACCGACAGCGAGCTTGCTCTTGCGTTTGGACTTCTGACAGCCTTCACAGATGGTGAGCTCGGCTCTGAACAGCAGGCCCCATCCCTCTGATTCGGCCACCATGACAGGGCCTGGTATTTTTCCTACAGATACCACCCTGTTATCCAGCGAGGAGACTGTGAGCTTGTAGCTGCTGGGATCAAACAGGTCAAGATGAGCCCGAGAGCCATCGCTGAAGTATAGCCAACATGCAACCACTGCCTCCTGCAATACAACACAGATAAACTAATATTACAAGCTTCTGCACAGTGTCTGTCAAGTTTAGTTTAATTTTTATGTCTGAAGAGAGTTACTCTTCAAACATTTTGATTGTTTACTAATTAGCTGAGGCTGGGTGTCAGCACTGAGCTCCACTTAACCAAAGGGATCAATATTTATGTACAATAAAATCCATCTGAGCTCCAGAGGACAGCGAGAAGAGTAATCAGAGTAACGAGATGTCGAGCAAACACCCAAATCTGCTGGTTGAACAATCACTGCCATAGGCTGACCTATATTATGCATAGCCAGCTTAGTGGATGAAGCATCTCACTGAGAGCTAATAGCCCAATATTGATTGGGTTGAGCAAACGTAAATGCACGGACGCCGAACTGGCTGTCATCTGAAGGTACTTAGAGTATCTAATGCCATAAACCTTTTGTATAACAACAGGTAATGTGCAAATGCTATTAATCTGTGAATATTATTGCATTCCCAAAGTGTTCTGCTCAATATGCAGAAAGAAAAACAGCAGCTTATTTCTCTGCCACTTGATGATGACCTGTTTGGGGGTGTGCATGGTGTCCTGAGTGGTGGCCATGGCTGCGATGGCCCTGTTGCTGCCCGGACTGAACTGCAGTGACAGTGAGAGGCCTGACACTAGCTGCACGCTGAGATCTGTGATGCTCACTTTATCATCCAGCACTTGCACCGTCCTCTCCCCTAGGACCGAGTCCGACAAGGGGGACATCACCTGAGTCAAAGGAAATACAAACACAGCACATCAGAATCATGTTTCATAGATAAAAAGGGTTTTTTTTTTTTGTATTTACTATGGCTACATAATAATGACTTAGATGCTAATCACAGTAATTTTGCTGAATTCTTCAGCTGGCTAAGGAACATAATACTTTCATCATTTGAAATCAAAACAACCTATCCTTAATTAACTTTATCCTTAATATCTCTTAATCAGAATACTGTGCATCTTAATAATGATAATTCAGTGTTAAAGCTGATCACTGTCAATAAATATAAAGAAGCAAATATGCAAACATACACACAAAAAAATCTTGAATACAAACAAATCTATCAAATATTTCACGTTATGAGTTCATTATACATTTACTATAAATGAACCTATATTTACAGTTTTGTTTCCTTTAAGCATTGAATAATTTCTTTCTAACAATAATTGTATAAACATCTAATAAATAGTTTACTAATTAAACATAAATGATTAATTAAGGATCAATTAATAAATAAGTATTGTATAAAATTAAAATTAATTTGATATAATGTATTACCATTTAGATTAATAACATTACAATAAAAGTTCAATTTAATTTAATACTTAAGCCCTGTTGACTTTTTAATATTTAAAAATTATTTAATTAATATGCACTTATTAGCCACTTCATTAGCAACAGCTGTACACCTGCTCATTCATACAATTATCCAATCAGCCAATCATGCAGCACAATGCATAAAATCATGCAGATACAGGTCAAGAGCTTCAGGTAATGTTCACACCAAACATCAGAATTTGGAAAAATGTAGTCTTTGACCATGGCATGGATGTTGGTGCCATATGGGGTGGTTTGAGTATTCCAGAAACTGCTGATCTCCTGGGATTTTGGGATCCTGGGATGCACAACAGTCACAAAAGTCCAGACTTTACACAACAAAAACATCCAGTGAGCAGCAGTTCTGCAGGCAGAAATGCCTCGTTGATGAGAGATGTCAAACGAGAATGGCCAGACTTCAGGCTGAGCCATTGCTCAGTCATTAAGCTTAGTCATTGCTCAGCTTGGTTTAAGCTGACAGGAAAGTGACAATAAGTTAAATAACCACTCTGTACTACGTCCGTAGATGTTTTACAGAACAGTTCACCATATCAATGATTACACACATTTTTAAAAATGTGCTGCATCTGCAATAAAACTCCCTGTGAATTAGCTATTACTATAGAAATGATGACTCCCAGAATCCAGAACTCAACAGTGTAATAGTGTAAAAATGTTTGATTATCATATTACATTAATACATTAATAAAGTATTTGCTACCATTTATAAATGTAACTACATATACTTTATATTTAATGAAGAGCTTATTTGCACTAAAGGAGGCAAATTAATGAGACTTGGACCTGGACAGTGGTGACTCCAGGAGATCTGCCGCTGAGCACGGTTTCTCTATGCAGCTGAGCGATGCTTGTGTCCCCAACCTTCAGAGAGTACCGGACCAGCCGAGTCACATCCACCAACCACTCAGAACCCAGGAAATGCTCAGGAGAGGAAGCGCTCGAGTCCGACACCTCTGCCGTGAATGCTGTGAGTACTTGGATCTGGCTGTGCTGATACTGTACCATGCAACCTCGGCCCTTCTTCTCATTATCCTCCTCACTCTCCCAACTCGGCCTTAGACATACAGGAAGGGAATGAATTCAATACAATTAACTTTCAGCTTTCAGTGCAGTCCTTCTGCTCTACACACTCTGAAAAAAATGATACTAAACTATTCTGTCGCTTTTGTACCTTTTATGTGTATGTTTCACCTGGAAATGTGCATATGGTTTACATGTTAAATGATTTAGAATAAATGAATAGATCGTAATGAGTTTTTAAAGTATATTTAAGTACAATACCTGGAACCTTCTAGAAGACACATAGCCTAACAAAGGTAGGCTATCTATCTTCTTTTTTTTCTTTTTCTTTTATTTCCTTTTTTTCTTTTCTTTTTTTTTTTTTTAACAAAACTAAGCCACTTGATTAAAAAAGGTGGTGAGCAAAAAAAAAAAAAAAAGTGACAAGGTAAGGTACACTTTAGTTCTATTTTTTGTGTGAGTGTAAATGAACATAGGAAACAAGTTTGTGATAATTCAGTAAAAGTACGCCAAGAAGCGCTCTCTGGTGGACTCCAGGGAAAAGCGAGGTTCTTCTATCAAGTGGCTCAGTTTTGTAAAGGATAATGAGTTATTAAATAAAACTTTGACATTATGACAGTAAGTCCTATGATGTTTTTCCTTAATAATAATGAAGCCAAAAACACAAGAGATAAAAAAGGTTCTAAAATAATATCCCTAAACATTTGAAACTTGGTTGTAGTTTTGAAAAGAAAATATGTGTATGTGTCTTTGCATAGTTTGGCATGACAGCAAATTAATTAAATTTGCATTGAACTTAAATACACTTAAATACTTTTTTGAGCCCCTGGAGTTTTTTGTGTTTTATTATAGTTTAATCACTATTATAGCCACAGACCAAACAAAATTATATAGAATAGTGATTAAAATCTTGGTGGAACTTATTAACTCACTCTCAGATCCTAATGGGACTCTAAATGTGAGCATTATTAGAGGAAACTGTAAACACACTTAGGGTAATGCTGTTAAGCTTATAGGTAAAAGACTCATAGACACCTGAGAGGAAGTGATGCTCTGCACACAACATGGAATGTTTGCAGTTATCTAATTTGATGGCCAGTCTGAGTGTGTACCTCAGTATTGGGAAAAATTTGGTCTGAGTGTTATCTAACCTAGGGTTACACCCGGAGACAGGGACCCTCCATCCCTTGATCTGGCTGAGCTCGGGGTCGGCCATGTTGATCTGCAGGGGCAGGCGAGGCATCCACACACTCAACTCCAGCTGGTTGCTCAGGTAGCTGTAAGTGAAGTTCAGCATCATCCTCACCCTCCCTCTTGTCTCCTTCCCGTTCACATACACATAGTCGCACCTCTCAGACACCTGTGTGTGTATGTTTGTGCGTGTGTGTATGAATTACAGAAGGAAAAAAAAATAATTAGCATGATTGGGATATTAGGGATGTTTTTACAATGGCTTTCATAATGGCTTTTACAGTGTTATCTGGTCAGATTGAACTGTTTGGCCATAATGCTCAGTGTTATGTATGAATGAAAAGGAGTGAGGCTTTTAATCCGAAGAACACCATCCCAACTGTGCAGCATGGGGTTGGAATCATCATGTTGTGGGGGTGTTTTGATGGAAAAGGGACTGGTGCACTTCAGAAAAGAGCTGATATCATGAGGAAGGAGGATTATCTAGAAATACTAAAGCAAAACGTCAAGACAACAAAGTGAAAGTGTTGGCGTGGCCGTTACAAAGTCCTAACCTGAATCCCACAGAAAATTTGTGGACCGAACTGGAAAAGTGTGTTTGAGCACGGAGGAGTGAGCTATACCAATTTCTGTCAGGAGGAATGAGGAAAAGTTCCAGCAAATTATTGTTAGAAGCTTGTGGAAGTTATTCCAAATGTTTGATTCAAGTTCAAGCAATTAAAAGGCAATGCCATAAAATACTAACCAAGTGTAAGTAAACTTTTGACCTGCTGAAAATCTGATATAGTAAATAAAAGCTGAAATAAATCTGTCTCTTAGCTATGATTTTGAAATGACCTCTTATGGAAATAGAGAAGGTACCATAATTGACTTAACACAGGAAATAGTAACATGAATTGTGTAGGAAAAAAATGAGTTTGAATGTCTTTAGCCTAGGTGTATGTAAATGTTTGGCCTCAACTGTATATTATTTATTATCAATTATTAATAATAATAATTAATTTAATTTTGAAGTGTAGGGATGCTGTCATCCTGTTGTTCTATTTACAAATGTAATTTGAGGAAAGTATGTAAAGCCTTTGAGTGAGATACTACATCATATTGATATTAGCTTGAATGTAAAACTAAACTCCAGACAGCAAACATCAACTAATGATCAACTAATTTTTTTTCTCTGAATATTTCTTAACAGGCAGGAATAAAAAGGATTTTAAAAATGATATTGAGAACCTGAAATTTGCTTCATTAAGGTGACTATGATGCTGTTGAGCGGTGGGTAATTTGGGGTAATATTCTGAAATCACGCTAATAAAGGCGTAGCCAAAAACCTAGCCTGAAACTCATCACAGCCAACAAAGATTGCGACAGTTTTATCCAATCTATCAGTGAAAGGTGCCATAATGGAGTGAGAATAGCTCCGTATGGCTGCAGTGTCTCATTTAGGAAATGTATGAGTGCAGTTAGCTTACAGTCTCAGCTCCATGCTTCAGGGAGTGTCAAATTCTCAAACAAGTCAGCACACTATATCTCTCTCCAGTCATAATAGTCATTAAAAATTCATCACTCGCTCCCTATTGGAGAACACTGTACAGCATGTGTGTGTTTTAATAGTACAGTCAAGTTATCATCCCTGGTTGGTTGACCTCTATCACTGACTCTGTTTTTTGTTTGGTTGGTTGTTTGTTTCTCTGTTGGAGCTGAAATGATCTGCAAGAGTGAAGAATAGATTCATCTTTAGCCCTGACCTTGTAAATCGCTTTAAACCCTCAGCTAAAGAGCAGCTCAGGAGAATGATCCAATAATAACTGGGTAAAGGTCTCAGCTCTTGATAATAAATGCACAAAAGACAGCAAGTGTGTATTCTGGGTGTGATAGAGCCCAGCTACACACACTGTGTCAGTCTCCCAATATCCTCTCCCTCTTCCAATCTCTCTCTCTCTCTCTCTCTCTCTCTCTCTCTCTGTAGAAGAACCGGTGTGAGTTTTCAGCTCTCTAATCTGTAAAAAGCAGCCTTGCAGCAGCAGGTCTTGTCACTTATCCTGCTCTCTGTGTTCTCAGAGCTGCCAGGTGTAATGGAGATGTCACTGAGTGCGAGCGTTAGGCCGCTAACAAGTGGCGCGTGGTGAAGAGTGTAATTGCCGGACCAGTGGGCAGCAGTGGTGTAGGACCTTAACAGTGTCTTCGTCTGTGGATGAGCAGCGAGTCAAGTTGGTAATGTCGCTGACAGAGCCATCTGTCTCCACTCCCAACACCTTCACCGGTACGGACACCATCTTACCATTCAGCACCGCTGTGTTGAGGAGGTCCGAGTTCTGGGCAGAAATAAACACAAAACCAAATAAATGAATGCTTATTAATGACAGATTAACAATGTGAAGCCCCAGGTTGGGTGGAGGAGTGGGTAATGTTTTATATAAGCATGTAAGTAAAGGCTAAAAATGTAAAAATGTTAACTACAAAAAGTATAAAGGAAGTTAAAGGAAGCCCTTCCTGGGCCTGAGGAAGCCCCTGACTGGTTAGAATCGTCCCTGCTTGGCCAAAGGAAGCCTGTGATTGGCCAAAGGAAGCCCCTGCTTGGCTAGAGGAAGCACCTTCTTAATCAGAAGAAGGTCATTTTTTGGTTCAGTATCAGCTAATTTCAATGTAGAATGTAGCATACATTACTATAGTGTTACCTGTTTTTTGTTTTTTTTTCCTGTGAGATTATTTGTATATAGTGCATGTGCAAATGCGAATTGCTTCAGCAGCAGTATTAATTGTTTTTGTTTCACCAGATTCCTGTAAAGATGCTTTGTGATCATGTCTGTTATTAAAAGTGCTACA
This sequence comes from Pangasianodon hypophthalmus, assembly GCF_027358585.1. NCBI lineage: Eukaryota > Metazoa > Chordata > Actinopteri > Siluriformes > Pangasiidae > Pangasianodon > Pangasianodon hypophthalmus. The sequence continues at coordinate 11,067,176 of NC_069724.1, forward strand.
CAAATAAATTAGATTGAATTAGGACCCTGAAGTCATGAGCATGTTTTAAGAGATGTTACGGTCCTCTCCTGCCACTGTATGACCCTAAACCACCTCTCTGACCCCACCCTCTCAGCTGGACTTCCTTTCATATGTAAATAATGTTTGCTCTGTAACTTTTTCTTCATCACTTTCTCCATTTTTGTCAGTTGGTTGCACCTGTTCCATGTGCCCCACTTTCCATATTTTGTCAACTCTCTTTCCCTTGTCCATTCTTCTTTTTTGCAGAACATAATGAAAAAGTTCTCAGCAGGTGAAGAGATCTCCAATATAGGCGAATTTCTCTAATAATTTCTCATTAGCAGCCTATTCTAAAAAAAATCACAAGTTTATTGAATAATTTTCAATAAACTATACATAATCTTATGAAGTGAAATTATTTCACTGCATGGTCAGACCAGTTTACTTGCGAAATTATCTACTAAACATTAAAAGTGAACACCTGACCATAACTCCCATCTTCCCCAAACTGTTACCACAAAGTTTTAAGCATACAACTGTCTAGAAAGTCATGGCAACATAGCCATTCTTCAAAATCTAGTGGGAAAACCTTCCCAGAAGAGTGGAGTTCATTATGGCAGCAAAAGGGACCAACTCAATATCAATGCCCATGGTTTTGGAATGGAATGTTCAATACTCAGGTGTCCACATACTTTTGGCCATGTAGTGCAAATCATATTAATACTTCTAAAAAAAAATACAGTTTTCATCATTTAATAGACAACAGCTTAATGTTTTCCATCAGCTTCCTGCAGGTTTCCATTAGGAATTATCTGTCTACTAGTAAAAAACAAAATGCACCAAATAGAACCTTCTTTAAAAGGTAGATCGGGACCATCAGGAACAATTAAGACAACAATGATCCATTAAAGTACAATTACAGACCAGAAACACATTTAAGCCCATTAGCAAACATTAGGAACAACCCATTAAATTACCATTACAGACCACCAGAATCACATTAAAACATATTATTAACCACTAGAAATCTTGAATGCATTTTTTTTCTTGTATTTTTTCAGCAGGGAGTTTACTTTAAATTGTTAAAAAATAACAATAAATAATCTCCTGTAATGAAAGATGAAAGATGTAATACATTAAAGTCACTTTTGTTTTTATTCATGTTTACATACACTTACAGTGCGATGTAGTGTGACATGAACACTTGTAATGTAATATTCGTTGTAGTGGGTCAGATGTGGGTAGACAGCGGCATGTGCCGATTAGGTTCAAGCCTACATTTAACTCCTGTACCTGCCAGATGTCCATCAGCTACCTCCACACACCACACACCAGATGCTCAGTGTAATTTAAAGACTACATGCTGTTTTCTGAGAAAAACAGAGCCGAGCTGCATGATCGCCAGCCTTCAGCAATGAAAGTTATATACTGTATATGTCAATTTAATTATGGAACCATCTGACCTGCACAGACACAGCCAGATCAAATACATTGAGCCTCAGAGCACGAGCACACACACACACACACACACACACAGCCAATTAATGCTATGCAGTAACTAAAAGGAACCTTTTGGCTCTTTAAATCTGCAGTTTTTGGGGGAAAATAAACAGCAAATCCTCTCATGGAGACCAGCCAAATGCCCCTGCAAGGTCAATATTGTCATAGATTCCTACACTTGCGGGTAAATTTAGTCTTCACCAAGATATATATATATATATATATATATATATATATATATATATATATATATATATATATATATACACACAAACACACACACACACATAGACAAGCTTCACTGAGAGCTATGAATCATTGATGTGGGTTATTGTACTTTTATAGCTTAAGGCATCTTTTCAGAGGTTCAGAATGAAAAAAAAAATCTGTGTGCTTTATTGCAGTTACATTGCAAGTACAAATTTCCACTTTAAGCATATTGCAATGCAGTGAAGAACACAGATGAAGTTTATAGGACAAAACTAATACATACACATTTTCTTTCTCTCTCTCTCTCACACACACACGCACACACTGAGAGCTCACCATAATGAGTGGTGCAATGCCCACATAGTCTCTCTGCAGCACGTAAATCCTCATTGTTCCTTCATCCCGGATCGGATTTCCAGGCCGTTCCAGACGCCACGTGATTGTCTGGATATGTGCCGGGTCACCCTGCTCATGTGCGTCAAAGTCCAGCTGCAGGACCTCCAGCAGACCCCTGAGAACCAAACACCATCATCATCAACATCATCATCATAATCAGTGTGGCCTAGATTCACACAGCACGCACACACACACACACACACACACACACACACACACACAATAACTCGAACAAACCAAACAGTTTAATATCAGTGTTTAGAGAAAGATAATGAGAATGAGTCAATAGAGAGGCATAATACAAATAATAAAAACCACACAAATTAGGTCACACTAATGTTCATGCACCAAATTTGCCATCACTGTTTACAGCTTTATTTAATTTATAGAGATATGTCTATTATTATTATTTTTATTATTATTATTATCTGTTATAGCACCTTATAAAAGATAAAAAATATATAATAGAACGATATTATTGATTTGTATATTAGTGTCTGAAAAGACAAAAGTTTGTGGTGCATCTGACCATCACACCCACGTGGGTCTTCCCCAAACTGTTGTCACAAAGTTGGAAATACACAATTGTACAGGATGTCTTTGTATGCTGTTACATTAAGATTTCCCCTTTACTGGAGCAAAGACATCCAAACATGTTCCAGTATGACAATGCCCTTGTACACAAAGTGAGCTCCATAAAGACATGGTTTGCCAAGGTTGGAGTGGAGGAACTTGAGTGGCCTGCACTGAGCCTTGACCTCAACCCCACTGAACACCTTTGGGATGAACTGGAGCTCTGACTGAACCCCAGGCCTCCTCACCCAACATCAGTTCCTGACCTCACTAATGCTCTTGTAGCTGAATGAACACAAATCCCAACAGCCACACTCCAAAATCTAGTGGAAAGCCTTCCCAGAAGAGTGGAGGTTATTATAACAGCAAAGGGGACTGAATCTATAATGCCATGTTCAACAAGCACATGTGAGTGTGATTGGTCAGGAGTGTACACACTATAGGCAACACAGTATATATCTAGGACTGGAGGACAACGCAAAAATAATATAATAAAGAAATAAAATAATCACAATACTTGAAGAGATCAAAATGTAAAGCAGTAGTGTTGTAGCCTATGAACAATAAAAACTGAAAATAAATAATATATAAAAATAATATTTTTATTATTTTATTATATTTTGTAAAATTTTAAAATCAAAATATTAAAAAACTAAAGCATTGAATGAGCAGTTAACACAAACACACACATGCACACACATACACAACTGGACCTGCTCTATGATGCCCTGACAATTTATAATTTTGTTAATCATATTTGTGCAGCCCTACACACATACTTACATTAAGAGCAAATATTTCACTAATATTTCAAACTAAATGATTCATTTCATGATCTCAGAACATTGATAAAATCTGATAAAACATTAACTTCACACTAACTTACAAAACACGCTCTTTCTCACTCTCTCACATACACACACACTAACTGCTCTATGATGCTCCGCCAATTTATAAAAAAAATTTAGTAGCATAACAGGCTGACATTCATTAGCTACATCTTGTTATACAGTTCAGATTACTTGTTATCTGTGCAAATATGGTTTTATGTCACATTTAAATATTGAAGGGTTTATTACAACTAACAACGTGTGACATAAATTTGTGAGGTTATTTATCGCAATATAACAGCATGTCCAAGTCTGCAATCTACACATCAGATAATTGACAAAAAGAAGTATTTTGCTTTTCAGTGGTGTATTATGGTGTATTTTTCATCCTTCCTTTCATCCCATCACCTTCTGCCATGTATTATGAGGAATCCTCTCAGCTTTACTGTTCGGTGGTTAATATCGGGGTTAAGACACGAGATCTTGGCTCTAATCTCATGCTAAATGTGCCGAGTAAATGCACAGATGTATCAGGGATGATTAGAGAGAAGTGGGTCATCCTGCGAGGTGGGGGGGACAGGGGACAGGGGAGAGTATGGTGCAGGGGCTGATGGGTAACTGGTGCCAGAGACTGAACGAGGTGTGTAACGATGTGATAAATATCCAGTATTCAAATGTTGTGTGTCGAGGAGGGTCTTCACACACAACCTCTTCAAACTCAGTACTGTTTTTCTTACAAGTTATTACTGTAGGGGTGCCAAAAATTTTGCAAGAAAAATTGCAACAATTCAACCATCCATTTTCTGAACTGCTTATCCTGCACAGGGTTGTGGGGAGCCTGGAGCCTATCCCAGGGGACTCGGGGCACAAGGCAGGGATACGCTGGACGGGGTGCTAATCCATCGCAGGGCACAATCACACACCCGTTCACACACTTCAGACAATTTAGAGATGCCAGTCATGTCTTATGCCACACATGTCTTTGGACTTTGGGGGAGGAAACCCCTGAAGCACAGGGAGAACAAGCAAACTCCATGCACAGAGGGCAGAGGTGGGAATCGAATCCGTGTAAAAATTATGCATCAACCCCATATTACAATGATTACAAGTGTTATTCAATTTAATCCAGTTTCCCTCTGTCAGGAATTGAACACGAAACAAAACAACCAAGAGCTAGATGTACACGGCAGTAGCATGAACACACCAAGGACTAAGTGAAATACAATAATAACGAGCTAGACAATGAGACATAGAATCCAGTACTTAAATAATGACACTAATTAAGTGAAACAGGATACAGGTGCGAGTGATCAGTAAGGCATGTGACTTGGTCATGTGATGTGCTGGGGCTGATGGGTATTGTAGTTCTGCATCGTATCCAGCACCACCATGACACCCTCTGGTGAAGTTTTTAAAAATTAAAAAAAATAATCATATAAAGAAAATAATGTTTACACTGCAATATTAAATGTAACTATACACAGACAAAAGTATGATGTGTCATTCTTTAACCAGTGTAATTGTTGGAAAATTTCCTGGGGTATAAGAGGAATAAAACACTTGGGGAGGTGTAGCTATAGGAAAATAACTTTGGGGTGGTAAAAGTAACTCTGTCATGTTTTATTCCTCAGTCTTTGTCCTCAGCTATGATGCTCATATCAACCTAAATAAAGACATTTTTCTTTATGATGAATGAAAACAAGATTATCCATTACTAATATGATGGATTAGCATGATTTTGGAGATTTTCTTGCTAACAGACCAAGAAGACTGTATTATAAATATTTGCTAATTAAGATGTTATTTATGACACTTAATAAAAAGCTTGCTTGATATAGTGATATAGACTATAGTGATATAACTTATTTACTCCAGCACTTAGTCTTCATTTAGAACTCACACTCTGAGCTGTCATGGATAGAAAAGGTTTCCCCAACAGCTGGTCCAATAACATGCATTAACAAGCTTCAGCAAACAGAAATGTGGAGCATTTTTCTTTTATTATTATTATTTTACTCTGTTTTACAGTCTATTACTCAGTTCTAGCAGCATGGTCAAAGAGAGATCTCACTCCACTGGTTCCCTGAAGTTGCAAATTCGAGTCCGTTATGCTGCCTACAGAGTCACTATAGCTATACATGAATGTCACTTATCATTACGGTGTAAAATCAGACTCATTTCACTGCTGAAATGAACTGCCGGCTCTATTCGCTCTGCAGATTCTCTTACAAATCTTTAACAAACTCAAGTGGACATGTTACCGTAGATCACTTTATTACTAACACAGAAAAACATCCTCTCTCTATAAGTCCTGATGGTGAAAAAATATTTTTAATAATGAACTGCCAGTTTCACTATCAGTGGAATTTAATTTCATTAGCTATCTAAAACTGAGTTTGTTTAATTTCCTGAATGATTCATCTTTATCTTTCATGCCAATTAGCGCATTAACTAGTTGACTCATAGAGATGGCTCATAGTTCTGTAAGGCTGTTAATTGCACACTCTAATCAAGAGTTCAGATAATCCAGTGAATCTTGTAAATAACTGAGTCATTGGCACAATGAGCATAATAAATTAGCGCCAGTTTAAATCAATCATCGATGGTTCAGTGATCTGGATTTTAATATTCAGTACATAATATGAAACATTTCTTTAGGACAAGTTTCTTCTTTCTCACTAAAAGCCAGTGTTTGGGTCATTTTTAAATTCACTCACAGCTTTCCCACGTTGATTCTCCCCTTTCTCTTCTGTAGACTTCAGGCGCATGTGTGAGGTCATGTGGTACAACCACCAAAGATCACTGGACATAATGTAGCTCTGTTTAATGTAAATGCTGCAGAATCGACGTCACAGAATCTTAAAGCAAGCAGCCATTGAGAAATAAATCAAGGTCAGAGTGTGATTCTTTTGTGCAGCCCTACAGATGATATAGAGTGACTAAGCGTAAAACTGTAACAAGAGCAACATGGACAAAACCAGTATAAATAGAGAGAAAAGGAAAGGATTGAGTCTGGAGAAATGTAAACATGGCCTACCTCTCCATTCTTTATTTAAAAACGTTTCATTTTTTACAACTCTTTTCTGCACTGAATACATTCATAACAGTGACAGGACATTGCTCTTATGTAAAACACAATATTTCCATGTTCAAAAAAAAAAAAAGAAAAAGAATCATCAGATTTGGTCATATATAATTTGTAATTCACAAACTAAGTCTAAAAATCAAATTTAAAAGTTTAGCAGAAGTCATCTCCTTTAACAGCTCACTGACTTTAAGTCACTTTGGTTAATAAAGCAGTAAATGAAAATGGCAAAAACAGACTAGTGTAAACTGAAGTCTTGCCTTTTTGCAGTGATAGTGCTCTTCCTCTGGCAGGTCACAAACACAGTCTGGGTCTCGCCTGGTTTTCCAGGATCCAAGCTGATGTCCCATAGCTGAGTATCACTGGGTCTTGCTGTGCTGAACGACAAACCTCTGTGTACTGTGGCTCTGTAACATACACACACACACAAATTATTTTAAAATAGTAGTGCTACAAGTCTCGGAAAGTGACCTGCATGTACAGTATGAATGCTTGAGAGGAAGGAACTTGAGAATTTGTTTCTTTTGCTTTAACCGGTTAAAGTCATTAGACCACTGTTGCTAGGCAACCTCTTTGCTGAAAATGAGGCTAATGCCTGATGAGGTAGCTAGCACAGAAATGTCAGAAATAAAAACATTACTACAGATAAATCACATGAAAAATGAATCATGTGTAAAAATCCCATGTGAAAATAAATGAATCATTTTAAAAAATCCCATGTGAAAAGAAATGAATCGTAAAAAAAAAAAAAAAATCGCACGTGAAAATAAATTAATTGTCTGTAAATAACCAAGTGAAAAATGAATCATGTGTAAAGAATTGCATTGAAAATATGAATCATGTAAAAAAAATAATCATATAAAAAAAAAATCAGATGTGCAAGAATATTAATAATGTGTAAATAATAAAGCGAAAAATGAATCACGTTTAAAAAAAAAAATCACGGGTGAAAATAAATGAATCGTAAAAAAAAAATTGTGTGAAAATAAATAAACCATGTAAAAATGTTTTTTAAAAAACACGCCTTTCATGTGAAAATTGTGTCTAAAACCACATGTGAAAATTTGACATTGTTGCATAATGCGATTAGTAACATGAGAAGTCTGTGTGATTTTTTCTGTAAGGGGTGAAATCTTGATCCTTATTTTGAAATCTTGTAAATCTTAAAAGCGGGACATCAATTAGAGAAACAGACTCTAATTTACATGAGTCATCGGCTACATCCTCACACAACATCCTGAATCCAGGTCAAATCGGCCCGGACTTCTGCTTACTGGTGTCTTGTTGAGTGATACACTGAGTGATTTCCATGTTTTTGGACCACTAAAAGAGGCATTAGGCAGAAAGACCTTCTGGTCGGATAAAGAAGTACAGCAGATGGTACATCAGTGGCTGCATATGCAACCAAAAGAATTTTTTTGTAGAGGAATCCAGACACTTTAGTTTAGTGCTGGTACACTTGCACTTGACGAAATGGAGATTATGTAGAAAGTAATGCACCATTGTGGCGCCTACAGTACTGTGCAAAAGTCTTATGCACCCTATTCTTTTAGTACAAAGATATTTATACATAGATATTTATTTTGACTTCTTCATTACTGAGTCAGTACAAAAACATTTTATAATTCCAACCATTTCTTTGCCAATAAAATAATTAAATGTTACAGAAAAATGTTTTCATGTCAGTAAAGAAGGCAACATATTGCGTAACAGATCACTTTTCAGACAAAAAAAAAAAAAAAGATAATGAAGGCTGCTGGGAAAAAAGAAGCAAGTGAAAAATCAAAGTCTCCAGAAGAACTGTAACAGATTCTCCAAGATGCTCAGTAAAACTAGCTAAAACTGCACAAATTGTACCTGAGACTATTAAACTGCACAAAGTCTACCTGAGGCTATTAAACTGCACATATTGCACAATAAAACTGCACAAAAAACTACACAAATTGTACCTGAGACTGTTAATTATTTTTGTTAAATAGCAAAGGCTTGTCATACCAAATACTGACTTTCTTTAGTATATTACTGTTTACTACTCTTTATAGTATTTGTTTATTTAGAAACATATAATTTCATTATTTTTGAAGGCATCTTTGCTCTAAAGCATTTATTTGCATGTGCCTTTTGCATATTTCTGTAATTGCAATATACAATACAATTTTTTTTAAAATAAGATTTTCATTTGTCAGTTTTTTTTTTTTTTTACTTTACAGTCAACATCTTTTGTTTTCACATGAGTTGTCTGTAAGAAAATAAGTCTTTTGAAAAGAACTGAGATTTTAACAAACTAGAATTTTAGTTTTGTTGTGGTTTTTGCATTACAGATACTCTCAAAACAGATTTAGAGATCTCTTTGTAAAATCTTGCCTCTTTAGTTTTGCACTGGAGCTACAAGGCTAATGTAGCTAACAAGTAATGCAAGCTTATGACCTCCAGTTTAGCATCATGTAAACTACATGTCTAAATCATCCTACACATCTCTCTCTGCTGGCCAGATGATACACTGAGGCTATTACAAACTTAATAATAAATACAGGGCAAAAAAAATCAGCTGACTGCACAAGGGGAATGGTAAGACTTCGCAGGATGGGAGCGACAGTATGGTGCAGGAACCAGTAGCCACAAAAAGCAGGTGTTGGATAATTAGAAGGCTGGTGATGGTGAAATCTGATTGGGTGCTGTGTGACAACAGCTTGATTAGTTGGGGATTTGGGACTCTTATTTGCATATCACCATAATGACTGAGGTGGAAAGAATTAGAGTTACACTGTGAGAATATTGGCTTATGCTAAACATGTTACTTTTAATTAACTGTGAAATATTTGCAAGGGGGTTTATGAGTAGGGATACATCGATACTGATACTTGTATCGGGATTCAGTCCGATACCTTGCTCATTTACTTGTTTACATAAAAAATGTTGTGATTAGCATATAATACCATGTGATGAACATCAACAGACAGCACGGAATGACAGTGATCTGAATGTATTTCACATTTGGCAATCAAAGCAAAGCAGACTGCAAACTGTTCTCTGAAAAAATATGAAGAGAATCTTCCTACAATACAAGTAACATTCCCAGTTAGCACTTCAGTTCTGCAAGCACTGAGACATGCTTCCTGAACTTTCCTCTCGTTTTCCCCTGCCCTCTGAAGGCACAATTCACGGCAACCTGCATTCATTTTTAATGTCCACGCTCGCTGATACTGCCCTGCACACTCAGGTTGGCTGTCCTAGCAGTTATTTTATGCTTTGCGAGAAGAAACTTCCATAAATGCACATGCAATGCACATGCACATGCACATGCAATAATAATACAGTAGTCAAACTAATAATACAGTCAAACTAAGGCTTATTTTTTCTGTTTAACTCATGTTTTGTCCTGGTGAATTATGTATTATGCATTATACTACAGCATGTTGGACTCTGGTCCGGTTCCCTGGTGAACTAATGGCTAGCGTATGATGCTCGCAACACTGTAGCCTGGGTTCGATTCCTGGTCAGGGAACCGACCCCAGTGACTGGAGGGTTGCATGAGCCACTCTCAGTGCTAGTCCCAAGCACAGAAAATGGGGAGGGCTGTGTCAGGAAGGGCAGTAAAAGTTGTGACAGAATCAAAAGAAGTGGACAGGTGAACTGTTTCTTTAACAGCAGTTCTGACAATAGTGCAGCTGCAAATTACAGATTTATATTAATGCACTCATTCTTATATATTGTTTTTTTATATATAGCAACAGCTCATTCAAAGGGGTTTGTAGGGTTGAAGCACCACAAAAACAGATTAAAAATTGTATGTAATCATTGACATGGTGACATTTTCTATGAAGCAACTTATTTATCCTTTATGGAAGGAGTCTCCAGTGTCGGCTGTAACTTAATTAATCAACGCATTCTGACTAATCAGAACTCTGAATGTATACATTTTCCAACATAGGAAATTTTTCAGGACTGGAATTTATGCTTTGCAGTTTCTTGGTAACATGAAACTGTTTTTTTTTTCTTAGTAACCTCAAAGGAGAGAAACAAAGAGAAGCTGGTGAGGAAATGACTGTTTACAGCTGCTATAAGATATATTTGCAGAATTCTTTGACTGGTTCAGACGTTTTTGTAAAAGCAAGTACAATTTTGAGTTATATTTTAAAGGCCTCCGTGAGGACCACAATGAGAGGGTTTATTGACAGCATGAAAAATTTGTATGTGGCTCTTATAGTGAGTTTGTGTGAGGTGAGGATGATGTCTCAGAGACAGGTGAAAGATGTTAGCCTCCGACAGACAGAAAGTTGACGTCTTATTTATTTCCATCAGTGTCTTTGGGCTCTGAGCAACCTTTACCATTTAGTCGGCTGCTTTAGACACATCTACACTAAAACACACACACACACACACACAGGAATCCAGAGTTTTCAGAAAGTTCAGTCAAAGACTTGCCTGTTTCCCCAGCTTTTCTGAGCACTGGGTGCTTATGGGTACACTGAGTTTCTACTCTCAGCGTGTGGTAGTGAGAGAATGAGATTGTGTTCATGCACCATTTCACTCAGAGCCGTAAATCGCTTGTGGGCTGTGCAGCTCGGAGGAACATTAATCTGACTGTGCCTTGCACTCTCAGCCTCCTCTCCAGTCTTAACATGCACTTTTTTTAGCTTTATCCACCAGCCAGCCAGACACTTCGCCTGTCCCCGCTGTCCATTGCACCGAAATGGAAAGTGAGACGTGTGCCAGCCTGAGAACTCCTCCAGAACTTATGGAGTGCAGCAGGAGAGCAGACAGCGAAACAGCTAAAGTGGGAAGGAGGAACAAGCGCAGCCAACAGCACTCTGACAAGCTCTGCTATCTCTGTCCAACCCCAATACGTCTCTCTTCCGCTCTGTTTCTCTCTCTGTCAACACCACTTCATTAAAAACATGGACAAAATCATTTTCTTTGCAATGTGGCGCTACGCACACATTGGTGAGCAACAAATAATTTATACTTGTGGATGTTTCAAAACCATTTTTTTCAGATGGAGTATTAGCATATGTTTTTTTTTTTTTGGTACTCGTTGATGATACCAAAATGAGTAAACTACTTGTTATTAAGCAATCTCAACAGTCAATGAACATTTTATTTAGCTCTGTGTACAGTCATGGGAAAAAGAAAGTACACCCTCCTTCAATTCTATGTTTTAATTTATCAGGGCCTAAATAACAATTGTGTTGTCCAACTTCTATAAACAACCAAATAACCTTAGGTGACAAAAAAAATGCAACAGATTTCAAAACATTTTTTCCCAAAAATTAAACCAGCATTCAGAAACCAGGTGGGAAAAAAAAAAGCACACCTTATAATTCAGTAACATGTAGACACACCTTTAGCAACAATAACTTATCAGTCTCTCACATTGTTTTCCCTAGTCACTCTTTTTCTGATTGTGCTGTCATGAACATGAACGTTGATTGTGCTTACAGAGGCCTGTATGGTCACATGATGTAGCTCTTGGGTTTTCTTTATAATTCTGAACATTAAACGGTCTGATCTTGGAGTGAATTTGCTGGGACTCCCACTCCTGGGAAGATTGTTAACTGTCTTGAAGGCTCTCCATTTGTAAACAATCCTTCTCACTGTAAAATAGGGAATTTCAAATTGTTTGGAGATGGCCTTATAACCCTTCCCAGATTGATGAGCAGCAACAGTTGCTTCAGTGAGGTCATGGCTGATGTCCTTTCATCTTTGCATGATGTAGACACACACCTGAGTGCTCCAGAAGGCCAAACTGCCAAATGTTCTGCTTTCATAGATGTAGTCACACTTCTTGATGATTAACTAATCTTGTGCATTTCATTAGTTACACCTGGCTGCTAATCACTGTCTTAATGACTGTGTAAGTAGAAAGGGTGTACTCACCTGGTTTCTGAATGTTGGTTTACTTTTTGAGAAAAAAATTAACATGAAATCTTTTTTGTTGTTGTTGTTTGTATATAGAAGATGGTGAGGACAGCACAATTGTTATGTAGGATCTGATAAATAAAAACATAGAATTGAAGGAGGGTGTACTTTCTTTTTCCTGTGACTGTATGTTGATTGCTGCCATGTGCTGCTAGCATTGAACTCCTAATGCTGAGTTTTTTGTTTAAAATGTTATGGCATTTAAACAATATCTATAATAGAGAATAGTACAGCAAAGCAGTATCATTAAAAATAAATGCAAGATGCCATGAATTGTACCTTGACATGCACACAAAGTGTAGACTGGGGTTCCCAAACTAAGGGTCACAGCCCTGCGTCAGGTCACTTGATTTACAAATGGGGTAATGAGAGAAACTCAAAATCTTCTTTTATGTTTTATTCATTTATTTTACATATTAATATTCCAAATATCACTAACTATGAAGAAAGAGCTTGTGTGCTACTATTTTGAAATGTTACTGTGAACAAGCCACATTTGTAATGAGCATTTTGTTAATCTATTTATAAAAATCATTCTTGTCTTGTGTTTTGTTTTCATATTGTACTAACATCCTCAACTGAGTTTTTAGACTGATGGTACTCTTAGTCCCTGACCTTGTAAACTAGCATAAGGAAATGTTTTTCTGTAAGCCACTTTGGATACGCCTGCTAAATGCTGTAAATGTTAAATATAGAGTATATTTCAAAATGTCTTTTTTTAGCTGCACTAATATACGCTGCACTAACATAGGAGTTCAGCAATAAAAATGGACACATTTCTCCATTCTACTCCATTCATTTACTACTTCTGCTAGTTCCTAGACAAGACTGAGTGACTCTTACTCAGTGGAGCAACAGCAAATAAACACAAAAATATGCCAAAATATTAAATATGGATTTACAAGCATGACAGTAATTAATGACAAAATGGCAAAGCTTGCTGTCAAATTGAAATGTCAATTTGAGGTCATTTGCCTAAGAAGGCTGAGAACCCCTAGTGTAGATGCTGGCGAGCAGTGGGAAAGGAAGTGCATGCATCTCAGTGCTTGGAGACTCTTTAATTAAAAAACAGTACTATGCTTTTTTTTAACGAAAGGAACACAGCAAGCCAATGTTAATAAACGGCTTTCAGAAGTGCTGCGCAAGTTCTCCCATGTTCTCATGATTATAGAAGTATGTATTCTGACAATTATGTGATAAAATTTTACACTGATACTGCTGTCCATACAATGACTATTCTGATATATAAAGGGTTTGTAGAATGGTGTGACACGAACCATATTTGAAAGTCAGGAAGACAGAGGAGATGGTTTTGATTCAAAAGGAATTGGTGATCACAGGCCACACCTTCCTGAAAGACAGCTGCAGCAAAGATTATACTTCCTGTAAAGACTGCAGATTTTTGGAGTGGAGCAGAAGCTCCTGATTTTGTTTTATAATGCTATATAATAAAAAATTGGTTTGGTAATCTGATAGTACAACAGAATAGTAGATTATCTTTCAGATCTCTTTATAAGCGTTCCATGTATGTTCTGTATTCGGAATACCAGCTCTTCATCTGGGCAGCGAATTTAGGCTAAAACCGGTTAAATGTTTATTATAAATACTTTATCAAGTTCCTTAATACCAAAAAAAAGTAAAAAATCAACAGTCTGGAGATACAGTAGTTAGATGGAGAAGGGAGAATCTTTCAGGTTCTAATTGTAATAAATACAAGCAGGTGGTTGGAAAGCCCAAGAAAAGTTCAGATGTTGTAGATGTTTTACAGGAGAATATCAGGTTGGTAGTCCATCACCTGAAGCTTGTTGCTGATACAGACAATGACCCAAAACACACAAGAAACTCAACAACAAATGAAAGAAAAAGAAAAAGAAGAAAATATGTGTGTTCTGGAAAGGCCAAAACAGAGTCCAGACTTTAACCTAATTGGGATGCTGTGGCAAGACCCAGCAAGCAGGAAATCCAAGGACTATTGATAAAAAACAAAAGTTTTATTGGGAGGAATTGTCTAAAATTCCTCCTCACTGTTGTGCAGGTGTAATTGGCAGCTACAGGACACATTTGGTGGAGGTTCTACCAGTTATTCCAGTGTGTTCGGTATAGACATGCAAAGTCATTTTTATTAAGTTTCATTACTTTAGACGAATGTGTTTGTTTATTAATGTAAAACATTTAGATCCGATGCTGCAACTTGCTTGGTTGAAATACATTCGAGCCATGGTGTTCGGTATAGACATGCAGTAATTTCAGCAAAATGATCAGTGAAACAATACAGAGTTAGTGAAAAAGCTGTGCTTTTATCAGATAAAACAGTATTTCAATCAGATTTCAGGGTTGGAACTCATTGTTGCATAACAGCTTAGTAACACCAACAATCATGTTACTCTGAGTTGTTTTAAATCATTAACCAGACTGTAAAAAATACAAAAATAAACAATGGATTAGGAAAGATAACGTACAACATACAACACAAAAGATATGAAAGATATACACAAAACCAACACGAAAGATATACACAAAACCAATTCAAGAAATGTGATGCTGAAAGATTATAATTTCAAGTCAGCCTTTTTCTAACTATATTAACTGCTAATGAATCTTATGAACTGCTATTGAATGAATCAGGCTCAGCAAAAATGAACTTATTCGCCAAATAACAACTCTCTGTTGCCTAGCAACAAGTCAGTTGTGGTGGATCTTTTTTTGTTGCTGAAGAAATGGTCAATATATAACATTCAAACCAATATGTTGTTTCTTTGCTTTGCTTCTTTTCTTTAATTT
Organism: Pangasianodon hypophthalmus; assembly: GCF_027358585.1. Taxonomy (NCBI): domain Eukaryota; kingdom Metazoa; phylum Chordata; class Actinopteri; order Siluriformes; family Pangasiidae; genus Pangasianodon; species Pangasianodon hypophthalmus. Next base: position 11,082,470 of record NC_069724.1, read on the forward strand.
GTAAAATGTTGCATACAAGCAACAGAACAAATAAGGGAGTTTCTTGTCACAAATAACACGATGGCTGTCTTATTGCTTAAAAATGAGTAGATAAAAATCAGCAACAAGTTGCACCAGCTGAACACAAGTTCTATCATAGCAGAGTTTGAATGTAAATGGCCATTATGTAAATGGACAATTTTACACCTACCCCCTAGTAGGTGCAACATTCATCCTGAATAGAATGACTTCGTGATGCTGTATAGAGTGAATGATGCAGCCATTTGCAGAGTAAAAAGTAGAATTACACCTAGAATTCCATTTTTTTGTATTTTCCCACATTTCTTCATGTGGATAGTTGTTATACAACTTAAAATATACAACTACAGCTACAGCATACAGTATCAAGCCTAGTTCTCGTGTAGTCCAAACTTGAGATATTGGTAAGATATTATACACCACAAAATATTTTTAGAGTTTGTAAGCATTAGTTATTTTTTTGTTGCAATGGTTTGTTACTAAAATTCTTTAGTTCTTATTTAGTAACAAATTCTTTGTTACTAAATTTTTGTTTGCACTGTAGAGTCTAAGCAGCAGAACACAACCAGCACAAATCAGTATAAAATACAAACACAAGAGATGGATAAACTGAGTCACCACTTTATTGTAAAGCGCATTCCTTTTTCACTTTGTTCATTTATCGACAGTCAAACTATATCTAACTAGCAGTAAATATATTACACTGACAACATTATACTCTCAGCATGTCTTAATCATGGATGCAGATATGATGGTGAAATAAGTCATTCTGTGCAACAGAGTTATGATCAGTGATCACTTTACGCACTACTAGTTACGACGTATCTTTTGTGTCTGTGGTGCTACCGAAATTCTACACTGTGCTAGTTTCAAACTTTATGTTCAATTGGAGCAATCACTCTCGCACTCTATGAGAGAAATGATGTAAAATTTCTAATGTGAATATTCAGGTTCTGTCTTGTTTATATTGCAAGATTTACCAATGTGATTCTGAATTGTGATTCTGAACTTGCTGTCAGAGAATAAGGACCTGTTTCTCACTGTTTCTCAGCAACAGATTGGAAGTAAAAGAGCTTATAATTACAACATCATCCGAATGGTCACGTCGCAGCACCAGCACATATATTCAGCACGTGTTCACTCTGCAGTCTGTACACGCACACATTCTGCTATGGAGTGGATTTTTTTCAGCCACACTGATGAGTTACTCTGTCTGTGAGATGGTGAGAGTCAGAGAGACAGGAATAGAGCAAGGGAAGCAGGGAGGAGTGGAGACAAAGAGAGGGAGAGGGAGAAAGAGTGAGGGAGTGCGCCTGTACGTGTGGCCTATTTTCAGCCTAAAGAACAAGCCCAGGATGATAAGTAGAGAGGCTTCGGCTGAATGGGAAATGAGGATCGTGATGGAAGAAATCCCCAATACAAATCAATGACTACTACAACTAATGTGCTTGTTCTTGTGCATTTACTTTCATATTTAAATACATTTAAAAGTTTGTACTTCTCTACTTTAACTTGAGTGAAGAATCTGAAGCTGCACTTCAACTTTTACCAGAAGGATTAATTTAGATGAGTAACTGCAATTTTACTTGAGCAAAGAATTTGGGTTCTTTTATTACGTCTGCATATTAAACATATTAAAAGTAAAAATACCTTGCAAAGCAAACATGAAAACTGAGTGAATTACAAAGATAGAAATAATAATAATAATAATAATAATAATAATAATAATAATAATAAAACCCCAAGGATGCCATCACATTCGTCAGGAAAAAAATAAAGAAATCAATTTTCCCATTTAGACCTAACTATGGAGCTGACTTCAATCTAAAAATCCAAAACACTTTTTCTTTTGAAAAGTTTCTTATTCAGTCACCACCTCTACTCAAGCTTTGTGTGTGTTTAATTCTTAATACTTTCAAAGAGTTTTCACTTCCATTATTTCCTTATTCTTCTTGTACAAAACTGCCATTTTGTATAAGTGACTAAACAGGGTTATCATTATTTGCATTGGGGCTCCAGACTGATGCAACCAAAAAGCATTGCCTTATTGTCAGTAGATTGTGAGTTTGAATACCAATGATGACACAGCTGTCTGTGGCCGGTAGTTCAAGAAAGCATAAATGGAGAGATGGCATTACAACAAGGTGGAAGTGATGCAGATGATAACATCATTCCATGTAGGTAATAGACCAATGTGTGTGGTGCTGTTATAGTAAAATCCTGGGTAATGGCATGGTGTGATGAAGCAGAGTTATTGTTACCACCCTGAATTTTAAGATTATTTTATGTTTAATATTACTTTTTTGTTTTTATCTATTGTTTTTGCTATACACTGAAGACATTTGGGTTTGAGATCAAAAGATGAATATGAGACAATAGATCAGAATTTCAGCTTTCATTTCCTGATGTTTAAATCTAAATGTGTTAAATAACTTAAAACATGGCACCTTTTGTTTGAATGCACCCATTTTTCAAATGATCAAAAATATCGGAACATGTGACTGATATGTGTTTCTTGTTGCCCAGGTGTGCCCTGTTAGATTGATTGTTTAAACATTTAATATCTGTGAATGTCTACTCTTGGTTTGAACCCTGGGTTTCACCTGGGAAGACTGCATTTTTTTTTTTTTGTTAAAAAGGATAAATCAACATGAAGAGAGATGTCTTTGGGAGAAAAGCAAGTCATTTTGAAGCAGAGAAAGCAGAGAAGAAGGAAAATCGATCAGAGCCATTGCACAAGCATAGGGCATAGCCAATACAACAATTTGGATTGTCCTGAAAAAGAAAGAAACCACTGGTGTACTAACAACCAGATATTGAACAGGTCAGCCAAGGAAAACAACAGCAGGTGATGACAGAAACATTGAGACATTGAGCTGTGAAGAAAAACCCAAAAACAACAGTCAGTGACATCATCAACAACCTCCACAGAGCAGGGGTGAAGGTATCACAATCCACCTCTCTCAAAGTCTTGAAGAAGACTTTGAGAGCAGAAAAATGTTGAGGCCATACCACAAGATGCAAACCACTTATCAGCAGTGAGAATTTGAAGGCCAATTTGGAATTTGTAAAGAAATACAGAGATGAGCCACAAAAGTTCTGGAGCCAAGATTAACCTCTACCAAAGTGATGAAAAAGCCAAAGTGTGGAGAAAGAAAGGATCTCCTCATGATCCAAAACATATCAGCTGATCGGTCAAGCACAGTGGAGGTAGTGTCATGGCTTGGGCTTGCATGGCTGCTTCTGGAATGGGTTCACTAATCTTTATTGATGATGTAACTCATGATGGTAGCAGCAGAATGAATTCAGAAGTCTACAGAAACATTCTGTCTGCCAATTTACAGAGAAATGCATCCAATCTAATTGGGAGGAACTTCATCATGCAGTAAGACAATGGCCTAAAAAAAAACTGCCAACAAAACAAAGGAACTCATCAGGGGAAAAAAGTGGATTTAGACTGGCCAAGTCAATCACCAGACCTTAACCCAATTGAGCACGCATTTCACCTCCTGAAGAGGAATGTGAAGGGAGAACACCCCCCAAAACAAACAACAGCTGAAAGAGGCTGTGGTAAAAGCCTGGAAAAGCATCACAAAAGATGAATGCAACAGTTTGGTGATGTCAGTGGTTTGCTGCAGTTATTATTGAGTGTTATTTATTTTAATTTACTTTAAGATCTAAAAATGGGGTGGTCACCCATGTCTCAAACCTTAGGGTTATAGCTTTACCCCTGACTGTTACACAGCATTGACCCTGGAGACTCCTTCCATAAATAATAAATAAATGTCTCCTTACACAAAACTTCACGTTTTTTCATCCGTTTATGTGGCACTCTTGCTATACAAGGCCCTGTGAATAAGCTGTTACTACAGAAATAATAACATTAGAAAGGGCACATTAATATACAGCAGATTCAGAAAGTATTCAGACCCCTTGTTGCACAATTTATTGTGTTGTGGATTTGATTTTGAATGGATGTAATTGCCATTTTTACCCATCAATCTACAATTAATCACCCATAATGATGAAGTGAAAACATGTTTTTTTATAAATTTTCGAAACTTAATTAAAAATCAAAAACTGAAAGCTCTTATTCACAAAGGTATTCAGACCCTTTGCTGTGGCACTCCAAATTGTGGTCAGGTGCATCCTATTTGCTTTAATTATCCTTGAGAGGTGTCCAGAACTCAGTTGGAGTATACCTGTTGCAGTTTGAATTGATTGGACATAGTTTGGGAAGATACACACCAGGGTTTATAAGGGCTCACAATTTATACTTCATTGTAACTGCTGCCAAAAGGGGTTTCTACAAAGTATTGAATAAAGAGGTTGAATACTTTTGTGAATAAGAGATTTCAGTTTTTGATTTTTAATTAATTTTTGAAAATATCTAAAAACATGTTTTCACTTTATCATTATGGACAATTAAATGTAGATTAATGGTTAAAAATGGCAATTATATCCATTCAAAATCAAATCCACACAATAAAGTGTGCAACAAGTAAAAGGTTCTGAATAATTTCTGAATATGCTGTATAACCCTGTGATTTGCAGTTGTACTACTCTCAGAATTGCTGTTACAGAAAATTAATCAACACTTACTGACCAATCAGAATCCAGAATTCAGAGCTGTGGTGTAATTATAGCAGTCTGCTTTCTCTGCTGTGCTGTGTGTAGTTCTAAACTCATTTGTGAGGTTCAGGACCTCACACTGTTCCCAAGTAACCAGGATGATCTTAACCAAATTGCACCCTGTCCAGTAGGTGTGTTTCGTATTCAGTTAATTTGCGTATATTCACCAGCCTAAAATGGTTATGCACACACTTTTTAAAGTTCCACTCCAGCGTTTTTTTCCACCTAATCTCTCTACACTGTATATGTAGTGTGTGATTACCACAGATGAGAATTTGAAGCCGTTTTCCTGCACTAAGAACAAACACAGAAAACTTGTTTATGCCAAACTCACAAAGTCTCAGGGCAACTGTTGAACACATATATTTCTGCTTTAATTCTTCAGTTTATGTTATTATATTACTTTTTAATCATTTACTTTTTACTACTTGGTTGTATAGCTCTTTGAGCTTCCATGTGTATTATTATTATTATTATTATTATTATTATTATTATTATACACAGGGTGGAGAGAGATAAGTTTGAAAAAACTGTATTTGTTTACTGACATGACTACATTTACCATGCTACCGAGCTCAAGTCTAAGATGATCACCTACTAAACTAACCACTGTTTTGTTTTGGGTTTTTTTTTGCATTTTTGATATATTTTTAAAAGACGACAAGTTTACAACTGCCATCTACTTGCAGCATCTTGCCCTGGTCCCAACTGAGGAAAAAAAGATCACCAATTGTTAAGAACTCCACTAATTTTCAAGGAGCCCTCGGATTATCCATCATAACCCCAGAGGTCTGAGCTCAATCTTGGAGAGACGAATGAAGTGGACCAGAGAGTTTTCCCAGGATCAAATCAATCTCTGTGAGGAACTGGGTTGCACTCATGCTTAACCCTGCTCTGAACAGTGATATCCATCGGAAAAGGCAGGGGGATATTAAGGCTAGAGTTTCAGTCCTTCTCAGACTTATATCTAGTAAATAATGGTGCTTTATAGTTTCATACCACTGTTGGCACCTAACAGTGTCTCAAACCTGTCAAGTGTTTTTTGGAAAAGAGTGCAAACTTGGATTATTCCTGTACTGTTTTGGAAGAGCAGTCCATGGACAAACTTCTACATTGTCTTTAAAAGCATATCTGCTCCTCATTTCTCTGTCACATCAATTTGAAAAAAAAAACAAAAAAAAAAAAAACAAGATCACTGACCTTCTACCTGCTGCATCAATCAGTATGTATAAAGAACAGTTTCTATAGATTTACCATTTTGGTAAATCATAAATGCATTCAAAAACAGAATGTCTGAGAGGGCTAAATGCCTTCTTTTACCCCAAGTGTATTTGGTCTGCCCTAGCTGTTAATTTACACTATGTGGCCAAACGTATGTGTACACACGACCATCACACCCATATATGGGCCTTCCCGAAACTGTTGCCACAACATTGTAAGCAAACAGTTGTCTAGGATGTCTTTATATGCTGTAGCATTAATAATTTCCCTTTGATGGAACTTAGGGGCCTAGTCCAAATTTATTTCTTTGTGACAATACCCCAGCACACAAAGTGAGGTCCATAAGTACAGTATATGGTTTGCCAAGCTTAGTCTGGAAGATCTTGAGTAGCCTGCACAGATCTCTGACCTCAACCCCACTAAACATCTTTGGGATGAATTGGAAGGCCAACTCTACACCAGACCTCACTTGACCTCAGTGCCTGACCTCAATAATGCTCTTTTGGCTGACTGGGTAAATCTCCACAGCCTCACTCCAACATCTAGTGAAAAGCTTTTCCTGAAGAGTGGAGGTTATTATAACAGCAAAGTGGGACTCCATGTTAATGATAATGGTTTTGGAACATATGTTTGGGCACATATGGATGTGATGGTGAGGTGTCCACATATTTTAGGCCATGTTGTGTAGCTAACAAAAAATGCAAGTCTGCTTCACCAAAAACCTTTTCTGCATACACAGAATGCCAGGCCTTTTCTCCCAGTGAATGTAGGTGGAAGTGATCCAGATGATAACATAGTCCCATGTAAATAATAAACCACTATGTTTGTTGCTGTTGTAGTAAAATACCTAGTGACGGAGTGGCATGATGAGTTACTATTACCACCCCGATGTTGATTATTTACAACAACTACAATTAATTACAATTAAAAACAATTAATTGTTTATATGGAGTGTCTGTCATACACTGTGTAAGTCATTACTATAAAAATGGTAATGTATTATAATGTTTTATGTCAGAGCTGCTGTTATAGAAAATTAAACACCTTCTGACCAATAAGAGTTGAAAATTCAACAATAGTGTGGTGTAAGTAAAAATTAGATTACAGAATTTGTATATATTAGCCTCATAGCTCTGGGGCAAAACTTAAGAAGCACTTCAGTCACAAATATGCTTTGACTGATTTAAGGAATAAGAGACATTATGGGTCAGGAGGTAGAATATAGAAATTAATTACAAGTTCTTGTTATTAAATAGACTAGAAAGAATCCCATAAACCAACAACTGGTTTTATTTGTTTTAATCCATGAACATAAAATGGTTTGCACTCATCTGTGCCTGTGTGCTGGGGTTCTGAAGAACAGATTGCACTGTGTGCTTTTGCAGAACACAGCACCTTCTCTAATGAGTTCATCTCTGCCCAAAGGAGTCGAGCAATTATTGGCTATTTGTTTCCTTGCTCCATTAAGTTGATGCATTATTTATGGGGAGAAACCCCACACACAAACAGATTAATGAAACGTTATGAAATAAAGTGCTGCCAAATAATTTTCTCCATTATTTTCCTGTTTATGGAATGGTGACTTTTAAAATTCTTTGTTATAAAAATTAATTGAGCTGGGAATTAACATGTCAAGATTTGTGTTTAAGAGGAAAACACAAGATGCTCTCAGTTATAAAGTGGATTGGCTGTAAGAAGCCACATTTTGGACCAATGACCAAAATTTTAGACCATACCGTCCTCTCTGAAAGTATTGGAACAGCAAAGCTAATTCTTTTGTTTATGCTTTACATGGAAGACATTTGGGTTAGAGATCAAAAGATGAATATGATACAATAGATCAGAATTTCAGTTAATTTCCTGATATTTACATCTACAACTTAGAACCATAGCACCTTTGGTGGCAGACCATCCAATGTTTAGGTGAGCAAAAGTATTGGAACATATAGTGTATTATAGTAAATTAAAGTAAATAACACTCAATATTTGGTTGCATATCCCTTGCTTGCAATAACTGCATCAAGCTGTTATGAAATATATGCTCAGTTGGGTTAAAGTCTGGTGATTGACTTGGCCAGTCTAAAACCTTCCACTTTTTTCCCCTAATGAAGTCCTTTGTTGTGTTGGCAGTGTGTTTTTGGTCACTGTCTTGCTGCATGATGAAGTTCTTCCCAATTAGATTGGATGCATTTCTCTGTAAATTGGCAGACAGAATGTTTCTGTAGTCTTCTGAATTCATTCTGCTGCTACCATCATGAGTTACATCATCAATAAAGATTAGTGAGCCTATTACAGAAGCAGCCATGCAAGCCCAAGCCATGACAATACCTCCACCATGCTCAACTGATGAGCTTGTACATTTTGGATCATGAACAGATATTTTCTCCACACTTCGGCCTTTCCATCACTTTGTTGAAAGTTAATCTTGGTTCCAGAACTTTTGTGGTTCATCTCTGTATTTCTTTGTGAATTAAAATCTGGCCTTATCTTATCTGATTCTTATTGCTGATGAGTGGATTGCATCTTGTGGTATGGCATCCATATTTCTGCTCTTGAAGTCTTCTTTGAACAATGGATTGTGATACTGTCACCAATGCCCTGTGGAGGTTTCTGGTAATGCCAGTGACTTTTGTTTTGTTTTTTTCTTCACAGCTCTCACAATGTTTTTCTCATCAACTGCTGTTGTTTTCCTTGGCCGACCTCTTAAAAGTTTGGTTTTAGTTTCTTTCTTTTTCAGGACATTACAAATTGTTCTACTGGCTATGCCCAATGATTGTGCAATAGTTCTGATATATTTTCCCTTTTTTCTCAGCTTTATAATGGCTTGCTTTTCTCCCATAGACAGCTCTCTGGTTTTCATGTTGGTTTATCCTTTTGAACAACAAATGCAGTATTCACAGGTGAAACCCAGGGCTTAAACCTAGAGTAGCCATTCAGAGCTATTAATTGTTTAATTCAATTTAACAGGGCACACCCTTTCTCACAGGCTGAGAAAGTCAGCCCAGACTTTTCCCGAGGGGTCCCCAGACATTTCCAAGCCAAACGTGAAATGTAAAGATCTACAGCAGGCCCTGGGTCTCCCTTGGACCTGGTCTCCATCCAATGGGACATGCCTGATAGAGTTTAGCACACTTCAAATTGCCCCCTTTATTACCACATCATCTGGCTTTTCTCAAGCCAGAGGAAGAACGCCTCTACTCTGAGGCTCTCCCAGTTTGTTGAAATGGAAACTAGTTTTTGCTGTCTGTACTATTCTTTAGGACATGACCACAGTTGAGGATAAGGACATAGATTGATCAGTAAACAGAGAGCTTCATCTGAAAACTAAGCTTTTGCTTCTCCACCACAGACTGGTACAGTGTCTACTCTCTTTTTCCATCACTATGACAATAGACTGATAGTAATGAATTTAAGAAGATCACTGCACAGAATATGGACTACTTATTTGACAATCTTTGCATAAAAGAAACCAAATATTGCCTTGATTCTGTACTACATTGCCAAATCAAGTATCAGGTCCACTTTCAATACAGTTCTTTTTAAAAAAAAAAAAAAAAAAAAAACCTCGATTGCTATGGTCAGTGTATTGTCCCCAATCTACCCAGAACATCAGTGGAAAGTGACCACCATAGGAGCACCTCAGACCAGATCTGGGGGATGATCCATTCTCAGCACAGTAGTGACACTGATATGGTAGTTTGGGTGGTGTATAAACAACTTGTTGAGGTTTTTAAACACCTCAGTGTAACCGGTGGGTTGAAAAACAGTCCCCAACAAGCCAACAATGTCAACCAACAGCAGTCCTGTATTAAAAAGTGCTCACCTGAGAATGAAACGCTCCACCTGGGAGGTACTGGAAAAAAAGACATAGAAGGTGGCTGTGTCTGTGGTCTTCAGAGGTTTAGAAGAGGTCTGGATTATCACAGTGCCACCCAGACGCAGGCGCATGAACATAGGGTTCCCTGGAGGTGACCGTAAGAGAGTTACATAGCCAACTTTCTTCAGAATGGATCTGGATTGCTGTCCACTGATCTCCTCCTGAGTTGAACTAGGCCACTGCTTACTGTCTTGAGGGATACACTGGTTGGTTGGACTGGGCCTGGTCTGATAGTAAAGCTCCACAACAGTCCCTCGTGAAGAAGCTCTGTGCTCCTTGCTGGATCTGGCACTCCTTGGGCTGAACCATGCTGGCTCAAGCCTTAACTGGGCCAAACAGAAGCCTCCATTTTCAGAAATGGAGCAGGTACCTCTGATCTCTTGCGATTTCCAGAAGGCGTGTGCTGTAACACATATGTACCCCTTGTCACTCTGCCCTTGACTGGCTCGACCTGACAAATCCATCATGTCATCTATCTTGTGTGTCGCATAAAACAACAGTTGTATAATGGGGGATGCGGAACGTACCTGATGAGCCAGTGTAAAGGCTCTGACCCTGGGACTAGTGTTAATCAATTCTAGAGGGATAGCCTGTTCTACAGACACGGGTCCAAAGCTGATGTTGATGGTAGGCTTCCCAGTGAGCCCAGTGATGATGAAGGGTTGTTTCTGTGACTGTTGGGTAAAGTTTCCCATCGAGGCCTGACTGGTGTCTTTCAGAAAGAAATGATCTGCATTGATGATCTGGTAGGTCAGTTCTGGTGAAGAGTTTATTAGGTCTTCTGATAGCTCCTCCACCTTTGCTCCTACAGAAGACCATGAATTAGGTTCAGTCAACAAATATTGTTTGATATTTTAGGGGATAAAATGATAGCATACACATATTGCACTGGTAAATACTGCTGTATAGGTACATTTTTGTACTCCAAGGTACCAAAAATACAAAGGTACTCATAAAGGTATAACCCCATACACCTAAAACAAATTTTGATACCACCGACCACCTACAGTAATGGACACTCACCGACCAATTTATTAGGAACACTAATAGATCTGCTCATTTATGCAAATATGTATCTAATCAGCCGATCATGAGGCATGCATAAAATCATGAAGGCATGGGTCAAGAGCTTCAGTTAATGGTCACATCAAACATCAGAATAGGGGAAATGTGATCTCAGTGACTTTGACCATGGCATCATTGCTGGTGCCAGACAGGGTGGTTTGAGTATTTCAGAAACTTCTGATTTCTTGGTATTTTCACACACAACAGATTCTAGAGTTTACGCAGAATAGTGGGGAAAACAAAAAACACCAAGTAACCATCAGTTCTGTAAGTCGCAGCACCTCGTTTATTAGAAAGTTGTGAGCAGAAAAGCAAGTTTTGCCTAGTTTTAGAAATAATTTGGTTGTTATTTCAAAAGAAGCATTATTTTTAACAATAATAAAACACATGTTGTTAAAGTCATACCTTTGTTCTTTTGTGTGCATTTCTAATAGGTACTACTATTCTATACTTTTAAATTAATCTCTGCTCCCCCTCCTATCTAAACTATAACAAGAGAAGAGGGAGAAATGATCCACATACATACGGTATAGCTACAATTCTAAATCAGGCCATTTCTTTAATGCATGATCACTATTTTAATATCGAAATATTGAAATTGGCCCCTGCGACAAATAGCTAGCTCTTTTGTCTGCCCTGTATCTGTAATTTCACTCCCTGTTCTTTGCTGACCATGAAGTATAGGCTCACTTTCTGTCATGGCTAGCCAAATGCAAACCAGCTACTAGTCACTGACTTTAAATATTACTCACTGACCATCAATGGCTACTACCTTCAGCTTACATTAATTTATAGCTGCTAGCTAGATAGCCCAAGGCTATATGGGGACGTGACAGTGCTTACTGCTGATGAAAGACTTAAGTTTTATAATGAGGTTAATTAGGGACAATCATGAAACTATTCACTGATTTTCAGAATGAAGTATAGGAGTAAAGGAGGCCTGCCCTTTGTGCCTTTAACTTTCAGAAATGGAGACAGGCCTTTGTGTTTGTAAGACTTACTGAAAGAGGTGTGGCCTACATGTCAGTCCTAGTTACAAAAAAAAGTGCAGCGTCTGTGACTGGCATTCTAGTGAAGGAGGCATGGATTTTGTGCCTGTCAGTCTCAGTGAAGGAGATGTGGCATCTCTACCATCAGTCCCACTGGAGAGGGTGTGGCCTTTGTGTCACATTTTTCATTTTTCACAGCCTCTTCATGATGCATTATACAATCATCCCAACTGTAAATAGTTAATTTTATCACAGGGTAAAAAATTTAATTCTCTTATAACATAAACACCAGACTCTCCCTGGAGCCTCACTCTGGAACTGTGAAAAAGGATTTCTTCGTATGCAGCCCTCTCAGAGAGCAGCAGGAAAAGCAGTCATAAATGCTCTCATCAGGTGTTCACTGTCTCAAGACAAGCAACATGCCAAATCCCTCCTTGAGCAGATACTTAGCCAGAGACACTGAGGATTCATCTTGACACTTTGCACTTCTTTGAAGTCGTAGTGTTTTTTCAAAGAGACGTTCCCATGTGTTATACAAACCATCAAAATATATTAGACAATGTTTTTATATCTTATTGTCATCACTTCTCAGAAAACTCCAAGCATCAAAAAATTGTTTATCAGCATCACATACAGATGCAGATTATCAACTGTGCACTGGTTTACAAAGGACACATTTTAGTAAGTTTTTCGCAGTATGTCGCAGGCTCCCCTATTAATCTGATGTTATCTAGCATACATATTGAATTTAGGGTTACGGCAAAGAACCAAGATGTCCCTTTGGACAGAAAAACACCATCAAGTCTTTATCAGTGCTGGACAGACAACTTGAATTTCCACTCTATTATTCAGGTTATCTCTAAACCAACACAGCCGTGCACCTCAATGACACGCTGCTAATCCGTTTGATGAACCTTCCTACTGGCTTCATATCGATTTTAATGCTATGAGGTTAACAAATAAATCCTGTCTCTAAGCTGGGGCTGGAAATCCCATGTGGACTCAAAGTAGGTTAATGGCTACAGCTGCAGGGGAGAAGTGCACTAACTAGTGCGTACAAGGTTGTCCGAGTATATTAGGCCAACAGTCCAGCTCCAACTGCATCTAATTATCACCATGATCAATGAACCTTATGTTTGTGATGAGTTACAATGCCATGAGTCAGAATCGCAAGTAGGATAATACCTACAGTATAACGCCAAACCGCATAAATATACTATCATATAGAACTAGATTACGTGACGTACTGTACCACGTTTACTTTCGGAGAAAGTTGCATGTTCACTACTAATACACAGAAGATGCACTAAAAAGAAATGAAGTGGAAGAGGCGGAGCCATCAGAGACCACTGCAGTTTTATGTCATCCTTACAAAAGAACTGCGTCCAGGTTACAGTGTTTCACTAGGTATTAAAGCTAGGTCATTTTTAGCTTCTGAAATAATCTGAGCTAACAATTTTAGGTTAGTGGAATGTTTTATGAACGCTATGGTTCTAGGAACATTTATTTCCAAAAATGTTCAAACTAGCAAGTTCTCTGAGTGCTCTTAAAATGTTTTTACATAATGTTTAAACATTTTTGAGAAGATTTTACATAACATTTACAAACATTTTTAGTAGTTTTTTTTATACTGTTTATAAATGTGTATATGGGGAGTTTTTTTTTTTTTTTGAAAAGTTACATAATGTTTATAAATATGTTTACAAGGTTTTTACATAATATTTTTAACCTTTTTTTTCTGAAGGTTTTTATGTTAATTTTTTTAGTTTTTTTAGTTTTAATGCAAAAATGCTAAACATTTTGACATGATGTTTATAAACAATTTAAGGTTTTTAAGTAACATTTATAAACATATTTTGATTTTTATTTACCCTTTAGAAATTTTTATTTTACATAACATTTATACACTTGTTTTGACAAAGATTTTACTTACTGTTCACAAACATTTTGTGTAATGTTGATAAGCATGTTTTCAGAAGGTTTTTACGTAAAATTTATAAACATGTTTTAACATAATTTTTATGTAACAGATTTAATAAACATTTTTACATTTTTTAATGTAATATTTACAAGCATTTTTTAGAAGGTTTTTAAGTAACATTAGTAGAGGGACAATTACATTCCACAAAGGGGCTTCAGTTTTCTTTCTGTTATTGTTAAGGAGATTTTGGTTGTTGGGCTTCCACATTTAACATGAAAAAACAAGCCAAACAGCAGTTTATTTCCACTTTGACAATTTCCACCTTTGTACAATTTCTACAAAGTATGAAGGTCCAGCTGATTCAATCCCCATCATAACAGTACAGCCCAGTGGATTTGAGTTTCAGATTTGAGATTTGAACTTCAGCATAGAGCAGGTGAAAGAAGTGTCCCTTAATATAGAGGTTCCTAAATACATATACCTAAATAAAAGACTGTTTAGTTACTGGAGAAGTGCAACCTTTATATGGCTTCTTTTAAAATGCCTTAATTTGAAAATGTACTTTAGACATTTAATAGCACTAACATTCTGTTATTTTATTTAAATCAGTGTATTGTTATTATTATTATTATTATTATTATTATTATCATTATTATTATTACTATTGGTGGTGGTGTTGATGGTGTTGCATAAAGCATGCTGTATGAGACATTTCTAATTTTAAAAAAAGCTAATAATTAAAAGTATAAAAATGGTACAATCAATTTCAAATCAATTTGTAAAGGAAACTCTTACCTTTTATTACTGTAGCAAGACACATGGCAATGGCGATTTGCAGCATCGTCATAGGTAAAAACTCTGTGCTTAACATCACTACAAACTGCAAAAACCCATCAATTAAATGCAGGCACCATGAAGCTCAGTGGCTCCTAAAAACCCTACATGGCCATTGCGCAGATGGAGGACAGTCCAACACTCTTCACTCTTAGTCCTGTGGAGTCAAACAGCCTATTTCAGGATTACCCCTTTAGGCTGAATTCCTCTGTGGAGTCACATGATCTGGAGCTAATAGAAGAGAAAAGTACTGTAATACAACAAAAGCAATAATAATAATAATAATAATAATAATAATAATAATAATAATAATAATAATAACAATAATGTTATTGCTATTGTTAAAATTATATTTGGGTTTTTTTGTGGGGTTTTTTTTTGCGTTTACAGTTGGTACTATATTACAGAATTGATAATGTTCCATTTCATATGTAATTTTTGTTAAATATTTAGATATGTTTTAATAATATAATAATAAAAAATTTATTTAAAATAAAAATTGTAAAATAGGCAAATAATAATCACTAAATAAATAATAGCAGTGACAGAAAGAAAAAAAACAGACTCTGGCAACAGAAACGTAGATGTCATCAGAAGCGGGACAGTTTTTGTTATATTTTATATAACATACTAAAAAAAATTGCACAAACGTTAATAACAACTCTAATAATAATATCTCCTCCCCAAACCTATTTTGGTGCAAACTGGTTTTAAACAAATTCAGGACCTTTTTCTTTCTTTCTTAGATAAGAAGCTGTACAAAAGTGGGATATAAAATTTTATTTGGATTATTTATTGTTAATTGTTGTATATTATTTTGCATAGTGGAAATATTTTCCCAAATGCTGCATTCACTAAATGACGTATGATGCGTTTTATAAATCCACATTAGTATTTCCAAACCCTACTCCTGGTGAATGGCATTAAATTATATAAAATAAATTCCCATTTTATTTCCACTCTTTCTTTAAGTGTGGAATATTGGAGTAGAAGAAAATAAGAGTAGAAGAAAATTCTTTAATGATGGTTTTGTGTGTTGGTTCTCTGTGAGCAGGGCACCACCACAATTCAATTATAGTCTGTTAATCTGCTATAGGCCCCAATTATAAATAAACAGACCTGTATTAATGAGGCCTGTGGTTCACATTTCAGAAATTAATATGCAATGAAATCTAGTTGTCATGAACAGGGACCATAACCTTTTCTTTTATTTTATCAGCTGGCTTTCTAATCAAAAATAGGTGATTAAAAAAAAAGCAAAATCCGCCTCAAGAGCAGCTGACACAAAATCCCGGTCTAATACTATAATGCAGTAAGACAAGTGCACCCCCTACTGACTGTGGTTATAAAGAGTCTAAACTTGCAATTTTCCTGCCTAAATACAGCTATTATTTTATTTATTAAATATTTATTATTTCATATTTCATATGTCTCAGTACTTGGAACTAAGATCACGTAGGATTCAGCAAAAGAGATCATTAGGGACAGATTTTTTTTTTTCAACCTCAGTATAACTGCATGTACAGTGAGGTGGAAAAATTTGCATTCCCTAACAAACAAAAAATGAATATAAGTAATGTAATTTATCCCAACAACACATTTATTCTTCATTACATATTGAAGGAATTGAGATATGTAAAGAAGTAATGAAAAATAAGTCAAAGAGTTCGTCTTCGTGTATCGATTCATTTAATATGCGAAAGTAAATCTTACAAAATTTGCAACTTTTGATTCGTTTGATTCACTAGCCATAGCAGCACCCAGAAACACTGTGCAAATAAACAAATTACATCTTCATCATTTAGGGAATAAACATTAGGAGTCAACCGCTTAAAGTGACCAGGTTAGTGCACATTTTGGTGTGTAAATATAGAAAAAACGTTTGATCTAATTCACTCAGAGGAGTCATTCAAAGAGAAAGAATCATTAATGAATCATCTAACTGGCCGGTTGATTAATTTGGTGTACTATATAAGTCATTTAGGTGTATAATACTGATGTGGGGGTTGAATGAACCCTCAAAATATGAATCATCACAGCTTTAGTGTAGTGATCAAGGACACTGAGAATGAGGAGAGACTGAACAAGCTAAAAAAGGCCTCATCAATCATCTGTCAGTTAGAAGACACAAGCAGGCCTGTCCCCTTGTCTCTCTGGCCCTCTTTGACATCACTGCTGTCAGATCTGTGCATGAAAAAGCATGGCTTAATGTCCTGCTGTTTGATAAGGACATGCACTGGCCATTAATATGTGGAATAAATCAGACTGAAGCGTCTCCTGTAGCCCGCAGTGTTTAGCATCATGGAGCTTTTCAGTGTGGACTTTCACAATCCTAAAGTAAATGCTTATGAAAAAAACTTATTTATAAATGAAAAGGACACTTCTAGCCACTAAAAACATCTAAAAACATGCTTGGGGTCTATGTTTCACCAAAAGGATGGTGATTAGAAGAAGGAAGAAAAGATGCCACAGGAGCTGATGGTGGCATCAACTGATCTGATCTAAAAAGTTTTATTTTTAACATTCAAAGCCTCTGTTGGAGACAAATCATTGTGCATGCTTGAATGCAGGGAATTAATTATTGTAGTTTATTTAGAATTTGGCTGGCGCCAGTCATTAAAGCTGTGATCGCACAATTTGCAAATCATCGGCATGTCATTACTCACGTCTGGGAAAAGCTCCAGATCTTAGCAGTAATCCAGGCCAGAGACGTAAGCTACAGTACCTTGCGATTTTGATATTTGGTATTATGCATGATGATAATAATGCCTCATGGCACTGATCCAGTGTGTAAAGTAAAAAAGGAAATAGCAGTAAAGTATGTTTGCATTCGTTTCTGTTCCACAATTTACAGTGCTTAAGGACAGACAAAATAGCAGATTGGAAGAAGGATAAAGGAATGCACTGAGAACGAATTATAGGTTGGAGAATAAAAAACATATAAGTTGCATCTTAAATATGATAATCACAGAGCACTGTTCTTCCCATAATGAAATGCATTCATTTATATAATATACATACTTTATTTTGACATGAAACATGATGGTGTGCTGTTATAGTAAAATTAAAAAATTTCCTATATCAGCACATCCCCGAGCATTTTATTCCTCTTATATACCACAGCAATCTGCCAATAATTAAAATTTTTTATTAAAGAACAAAACCTTTTATTCATTTATAGTTACTTAATGTTGTGGAACATCAGCGAAACAAGTTCCTATTATCACTTATGTTATAGCAGCTATAAACAGTCATTACCTCACCAGCCTCTCTTTTAACTCACTTGCAAATCACAAGTTTATATGAATGTCCTTGTTCTATTTTTATCATGTCTACATAACAGAATAAACAGAATAAAAATGTGTAAATGTTCATATGGTGAAGTTTTCCAAAAGAAGATGTTTATTTAACATTTATGGAAGGATTCACTGGTGTCAGCGCTTTGTAAAGTCAGAGGTAAAGCTGTAAATTGAAGTGTTCTGACACCCAATTTCTTCAGGGCAGAGGAGATTATACTTGTTTACACCAGTTAAGTGTACTGCATCGCATTACGTTCATCACGACTGTGAGTATCATCACGGTGTGTATATAAATCAATCCAAAATTGTATTATCAATAAACGGTGCAAAGAAAGTACATATGATACAGTTTGTCACCATATAAAGACAGATAACTTCAGTTAAATAATGTGGTCCACTGCTTGACATTTCATTCACATCATCATCATGTAATGCAGCAGCTCTGTGAACCCCATAAGCACTCTTGTGTGATCTAACAGCTATAATGTGTGTATTGAGTAAGTAATGGACTGTTTGGTTTCCACTCTGACCAGTGTAAGGCTCGAGTGAAGAAGCGAGGTCTGTGTTGCTCAGTCAAATCCCCGTGACAGTGATGTATGGAGCAGGTCGGCCGGTGCTGGACTCGCTCTCGGTGTTCTGCAATAGGTGATGAATGGATGTGCCTTTCCGAGCGTGTTGTGGATGTATATCACCTTAGTCCCCTCAGGACGAGAAGATCAGTTAAAGCCAGGCTGTCGGCCAGGTAATGTCACCCCCACCTTCTTCTTGCTGGAACGAGAAGAAAAGTCTAAGGACTTTTGTTTTTTACTCGTACTTTTAAAAACATGAAATGGCCCAAACAGGAGCAAGCAGAACTGTGGGTTCTGGCACAACCAACTTGAGGGACCTGACAACAGTAAAACTGCATCATCACTACAGCGTCCAACCACATCATTCAGTCCAACATTGAGAAAGTGCTCAATTTAAAACATGGGTTCACGCATGCAAATGAACCAATTTTTTTCCTTGTCAGATCTGCACTTTGATTACACAGCTTATACCACTTGGTATAAAAGTTTGTTAACAATAGATTTTTTTTTTATTTCATCAACAATAAAGACACGAAGATGAAAAATTTAAAGCATGGCAAAAGCAAGGAAGCGGTAATATTTATTGATTCTAGCAGGAGAAGCCTGTGATTATAGATTTTCGAGGAGCAGGATGACATTAATAGGCTCAAACAAAATGAAGCTGAGATACTATCACACTTATTTTATATACTACTATCTAGTGAATTTTTAGAGTAACCTCATAATAGGCAGTTGAGAGTTGACATGAATTTAATGAATAAACTAATTATGTATTAAGAGAACAAAAAGATGGTCTAAAAGTCAACATTCCCAGCACAGACAAATTGCCTGACCAAAAGGCAAACAATACAATTCCCTAGGTTGATCATACTGAACATTTCTGACTTAACACTGCCACCTCAGTGTTTAATTTTCCTCATTTCCTCACTGATCTTTTACATTCACCTCAGATGCATTTTTCCATCACAGCTTTATTGAAATCAGACATTATCATTTCATCAGCAAATGGTGCAATAATGATAGTCTGTTTGCTGATAAGCGCACTCCAAAGACACATTAACAACCTAGCTAGTCACATGCTAGCTAGACAGCAGTGTTGATAAAAATGTGCTAATCACATTCTGATAATTTATGTTCAAATGGATTTTTGTTTAAACATTACAAAGTACACATATAAAAAGATTTTAATTTCTTCTGATTTTGATGAAAATATGAAACTAACATTTTAACGATGCTATCCATGCACTAAGAACCTCTGTAAAATTGCACCTGATATGTTCAGAAAATTAAATGACTGCTGTTTACTGGTGCTGTGTTTGTGTTATAAAATGTTCACTTTTTCAGAAATAAACTTAAATGAAAAAGAACTAAAACAGCGCAATGTTAATTTTTTGACACCAACAACACTGTCGAACCAGCCTCTTCTTGCATTAAGTTTTACATGTTTGTTGTTGCATATTATGTGATGCATTATGCATAACCAACCAGGAACAAACAGTACCGCTAGCCCTGTTCCTAGCTGGACCTAAGAAAGAAATATCATTTTATATAAAACCAATATTATAAATCAAAAAAAAATTTTTTTTTTTAAATAATGCAATGATATATGAATGAGAAGATGGCAAGCATTGAAATAAATCTAATAGAAGCTGAGTATAATGCCAATAAATTTCTGCATGAATAGTGCTAGTTGTAATTAACAACTAATCACTGCATCTTTGGTTTCATTTATCAATAATACATTAAAACCACTGAGAGGTGAAGTTAATTATCATTGATTATCTCGTTACAATGGCATCTGTCATGGGGTGGGATATATTAGGCAGCAAGTGAACAGTCAGTTCTCGACGTTTATGTGTTGGAAGCAGGAAAAATGGGCAAACGTAAGAATCTGAGTGACTCTGACAAGAGCCAAACGATGATGGCTAGAAGGCTAGGTCAGGGCATCTCTAAAACAGCAGGTCTTGTGGAGTGTTCCCGGTATGCAGTGGTTAGTACCTACCAAAAGTGCAAAGAAAGACAACCGGTGAACCGGAGACAGGGTCATGGGCACCCAAGGTTCATTGGGGAGCAAAGGCTAGCCTGTCTGTGTGATGCTCTGGGCGATGTTATGCTGGGAAACCTTGGGTCCTGGCATTCATGTGGATGTTACTTTGTTATTTTAAAGCAGCTTATAAAATAGCCCTTGATCCAGCACATCCTATTATTTTACATTTTGTTTTCTATATTGTTTTCATGCTCTGACAGATACACAGGCACACAACTTGAAGCCACAAAACACTAAATCGAGGTCATGAAATCGTAAATTGATGGTGTCATGTAAGCTATTTTATCTCATTTTAATTTGCTATTTTGATTTGTCCCTCTATAGTACTGCGTTACCTCCAGGCAACATGAAATTTTTGGCTTGCTGCAATAAAAAACAACAACCAATTTTCGAGTCCATTCTTCATGAAGAGGGAAGGACCCAATACTTCCAATAGAAATGCAGAAAATTGGTCATATGATCCATTGGCAGCCAATCTGATTCTTCTTTCAGCGGGAGTGCACATGTGCTACAGCACCATATTTTCTCGAGTAAAAATTTATCCTTTAATCATTTTTCATCCTAGATCAAAATGTGATCCATGTTTATTGATAAGTCAAGATAATGTATGTTAGAAAATCCTGAAAATGTGCACGTTGCCCTGAGGCAACAACACACCATAATGGAAACACACTATAGCTCATAACAAAGCTATTAAGTAGCTATATACGTATTGCATTTGCAAACAACAGTTAGAATGAGCCGAGATTTTTTCATCATAGCCATGAAAGAGCCATTTTTTAAATTTATATATATTCTTTTTTCAGATATTACGTTAGAATTGTAGTACATTATTCTATTAGATATAAGATGAATGCCTCTTTATTCTACCGGACATCAAACAAGTATAAAGAAGATGGAGCACTCCCAGTGGATGACAGTGAGGATGAGATTGCATTAAGTGATGAAGATGATGAGCAACCCTACATGGAACCTGAGAGTGAGGATGAGGATGATGACAAGGGTGAAGATGGAGGTGCACTGATGGTATCAAGTGCACAGGAAGAACTTGAGAATGAGGATGAGGAAGATGATGATGGTGGTGGTGAATAAGTAGGTAGAGTGGCAAGTAGGTAGAGTGTCCTGTTCAAGTCACTGGCTTTGCAGATTGAGGTTTGAAAAATATTCTTCGTTTTATTTTTTGTCTTTGAAAACATCCATTGTTTCAAAACTCCCCATTATGGTACAATGTTGCCTTGAGGCAACAAACTCCAAAATCTCTCACAATTAAAAATTTTTTAAATAAATTTTGATTACGTTTTAGTATTATATTTTAAGTAGAAAAAAAAACAGTATGAACGTATTTTTTACTCCACTGTATCATAATGTGTACCATAGTGGGTTAATAAAATAATACAAATGTTTTTGTGAACCCCATGCACTCTCCTGCAATGAAATACTGTATACACACAGTTTGAAGGATAAAGTAAACAAGCTTTCTTCTGCTACACTTTGAGCTCACTTTAATTTAATTCACAATTTTATGCAAAAAAAAAATTGACTTTTCCATATAAGCAATGTCTCTGATTAAGATGAATTTCCTCTGATGTCCTCAGTGTAAAGAAAAATCATTCTATGGACTTTAAAGGAACGATGCTATTAATTAATTAATAGTGTAGTATTTTTTTAATTTAATATATGCCATCGAATGGCATTTGATAGTTTTACAACCAAAGTAGGATTTTTTTTAAGTATTCTATTTCATGTAGAAAAAAACATTATAAACAATTTTTACTCAATGGTATCATTATGTATGCCACAGAGGGTTAATAAAATATGTTTGTGTCAGTGTTTTTGTGAATTATTATGGTATTTTGTGGATTATTATGGTATTCCATTATGGTACGTTGTTACCTCTGGGCAACATGCACATTTTCATGATTTTCTAACACACATTTATATGTTTCTGATATACAGTTATTCAAAATACATCTTGACTCCTCAGTGTGAAAAAAAAAAAACATGCAGCTGCACATGCCAGTCATTAGGGGAGCTACATGTGTGTCCATGTTTGTTAAAACATAACTAATTTGACCTATCTCGGTAGCTGTAACAATTGTATTTAACGCAGGTTTTTAATATAATAGGCTTTACGGCAGTCTGAATACCCATAATGCTATTCTCCTCATTGAGCCGAGCATTCTGATATGTCACATGTCAATGTTGCAGTAGTTTTGTGATTCCACTTATTTTGGGGTCGACGCCAAGTCTGAGGTCATGTGCAATTCCGGTATTAAATCCCAGTATTAAAACTCTGAATATGGCACATAATGTGTAATACTTGTGGATGATTCTTGATGTTTCTGCTAACACATTGTGCTACGGTCCGTAGAGAACTGTTTATAAAGCTTCAGTGCCCCGAGTATGTTCATCACCTGGGGCACTAACTCAGACTGCATGGCCATCAGTATAACCGCATTTAATAGCTATCTGCTTCATATTATGGCTCATTTAAGGAGAACACGACCCTGGGGAACAATTATGTTCAAAGAACCCAGACGTTTCATCACAGAAATGGATATTAGAAGAGAATATGGTGTCCTATTATGTCCAGCTCAGGCTGAGTCCTTTATGAGCATTCTGCTATTGAACACACCTCTGTCATTCCAGGTTGGTCATGAAATATTCACAGAGACGCAGCAAGACGAACGAGTTCCTGTGTCCTCACTCAGGGCTCTTGTTAAAAGCAGGCGTTGATCGAGAGGTCAAAGCCGGAGAGAAGTTTAAACATCCGTTGGCCCACAGCCACACAGGATCATTACGGCTCACTCCTGACTGGTAGGAGAGCAGGGCTGAGAGCCAGAGAAACCTGGTGATATACGAGCATAATTATCTCCGTCCCTCCATCTCTCGGGGCAGGGCTATCCCGTGGCTCCGCCTCGTCCTGCATTCCAACACTGTCCTGCTTGGGCGATTATTCAGCCGTGCTGCTCAGCCGGGGCTATCAGCATTTTACGTGGGATGTGACAACAACTGTCCTGAGAGCATATTGATAAAATAATGATTAGCACTCACCGCTGTGTAGGCTATATACAGGGCTAGCATGGGACTCGCTTTCAGAAAACAGCCAGTCAACAGCTTAGTGGATAAACAGGCTAACTCAATCTAGCATTATAATAAACAGGTTCACTCAAACTAGCATTATAATAAACAGGTTCACTCAAACTAGCATTATAATAAACAGGTTCACTCAAACTAGCATTATAATAAACGGACTAACTCAAACTAGCATTATAATAAACAGGCTAACTCAAACTAATGCTAGCAATAAAATAAACAGGCAAACTAGCATTATAATAAACAGGCTAACTCAAACTAGCATTATAATAAACAGGTTCACTCAAACTAGCATTATAATAAACAGGTTCACTCAAACTAGCATTATAATAAACAGGTTCACTCAAACTAGCATTATAATAAACGGACTAACTCAAACTAGAATTATAATAAACAGGCTAACTCAAACTAGCATTATAGTGAACAGGCTAACTCATTAAATAGCACTAAAATAAACAGGCTAACTCATAAATTATTATAGTAACCATGTTAAAGTACAAATTAGGATTATATTAAACAGGGTAACTCATGAACAAGCACTGTGCTAAACAGGCTAAATTATGAAATAGTAATACTAATCAGGCTAATTTATAAACTAGCATTATAGCAATCATGCTAACTCATGAACTAGCATTATAGTAAACAAGCTAACTCATGAATTAGAATTAGCAAATTAGTTGATAGTTGTATTTCATCCACTTGATAAATGGGTTTGTTAATGAAGACTTCCTCAGACACGCCCATTTTGCCATCCATGACCTGGAGCCACGCCCACTCAGAGATACTCATTTGCATATCGCTCATCGTCTCTGATAAGCAGGTGACAGCAGAGGCATGTCATAGAGTTCAAATATAGGTTAATACTGCCCTCTTGTGGCCATGTAGAATAATGACACCCTCCTGCTCAAATTACAGACTTACCACAAACAGCACAAGTGTAAAAAATATTCGATTTATTTCCTTTAGAAAAAAAATGTGTACATGACACATGCACAGTCACACTGTAGTCATGAACTTAGCTTTTCTCTTTTTCCTTTAATTCACTCAGTGAGCACACGACTAGACTTTTTTTTTTTTTTTTTGGAGAGACACCATGAATAATGCTTGCACTGTTCAATATGAAATTTCAACACATTAAAAAAAAAAGTATAAACATTTATAAATTATCTACAAATGGAGAAGAGTACAAAAGAGTAAAAGAGTAGTGACACCAAACACGTCTAAACATGAGCAAATATTTAGAATTACCATTTTACATTAATTATATATATAATTATATAGATTTTTTCTAATTATACAGTATATTTATAATTATTCATGTGGTTAAAACAAAAATAGACTTGATTTTTTTTTCTTCTCTCTTTTTTTGGCAGAACACTGACAGTACAGACATCTTTTACATTCCTTTGTGGCAGTCAAATTTTCCTCACAAACAAATCAAAAAAGAAATAAAATAAAATAGAACATCCACTCCATTTGACACAAATGCAATCTTCACATATAATATAATATAATATAATATAATATAATATAATATAATATAACATAATATATACCCTGGGTCAAACCAAGCACAAGTGCAATCTAAACCAATGACGTACCATACCTTTAATTTGCATTTAAATTAATAATGAAATAAAAATTTAAAAATAAATGTACACTATGTCCCCTTCACTCCAAATATAGTCAATCAGCCAAAACATGTTTGACATCAAAAATGTGCTTTTTTTTAGTTTTTCACTGGAGCTACAATCCTAACATAACTAACAATTGATGGAAACTTATGGCCACCATTTTAGCATTGTGCGCTACATGTGCATGTGTAAATCATCACTCAGTCATGCAGGACATGGTTTGCCTCAATAACTCCATATAGACAAAAATTGTTTCATATAATATGAATAAATCAGTATTTAAAATAAATAATAAATCAAACTAGAACTATTTTATCATCCCAATCACTTTGATCATATAGCTCCGCCTTCAAACTGTAAGCCACACCCCCATCTGAGTCTGAGTGACAGCAAACTGTGATTTAACTTTAACATTTGATACTACTCCTGTAAAGTTACAGTCAAGTCCATAATTATTGGTACCCTTCCTGAAAATGTGTTAATTTTGATATTTTGATCGTCAACAGATGGGGGACGCTGTATATTTTTACTTTAACACAATACACTGTATTTTTAAACACTACTGCTTACTTTCTTAAATAGTTAATGAATTTGTATTAGGCGTATCAATGATTTTGATGCGTTTTGGAGAGAAAATACTATTCTTTAAAAAAAAGATGTCCTCATGAGAATGATTTGTTCTAAAACGGAAAAGTATTATATCAAATATTTTGAGTGGAATGCTAAATTACTGTATGTAATATTTAGTTTATTATAGATTTGGTGCATGACACTTAACTGGCCTTGTAGCTCCAGAGCAAAACTAAAGAAGCAACCTTCACACAAGGAACATGTCTTAACTGATGGACTACAGTTTTGTTGTGGTAAGGGGACATTGTGATTGAAGGCGTCATTGTTTCTTCAACACTGTTTTATGTGTATCTTTTTTTTATCGCAAATGCATGTAAACACTTTAAAATAATTTAAAACACACCACAACATTTCGGATTAAACTGTTTTTTTCGTTGACGGACACAGCTTGCAAAAAAACAACAAAAAACAAAACACTTTAATATAGCAGCACAGCTCGTAATTGCACAACTACAATTGTTTCAACAGGGAGAGACAGAGAGATGGAGAGAGAGAGAGACACAGGGAGTGTGTGTGTGTGTGAGGGAGAGAGATTAATGATTTCTTGACAAAAATGATGGAGATTGTTGAGTTGTTGATGAAGGTCACTTCATTATTTTTGTTTTTCATTATTTTTTACATTCCCTTCTGAAAGCAGTAGAACAGCAAGACCAATTCTTTTGTTTTTGCTCTACACTGAAGACATTTGGATTTGAGAAAAAAATGAATATAAGACAATAGATCAGAATTTCAGCTTTCATTTCCTGATATTTACATCTAGAAATGTTAAACAACTTAGAACTCAGCACCTTTGGTGTCAGACTACTTGATTTTTAGGTGAGCAAAAGTATAAGTCTTAAAGTCAATTAAAGTAAATAACACTTAATATTTGGTTGCGTATCCCTTGCTTGCAAAAACTGCATCAAGCTGATGACCCACTGATAAGCACCAAACTGTCGCATTCATCTTTTGTGATGCTTTTCTAGACTTGTAATGCAGCTTCCTTCAGTTGTTGATTGTTTGGGGTGAGGGGGTTTCTCCCTTCAGTCTCCTCTTCAAGAGATGTAATGCATGCTCAGTTGGGTTAAAATCTGGTGATTGACTTGGCCAGTCTAAAAGCTTCCACTTTTTTCCCCTGGTGAAGTCCTTTGATATGTTGGCAGTGTGTTTTGGGTCATTGTCTTACTGCATGATGAAGTTCCTCCTAATTAGATTGGATGCATTTCTCTGTAAATTGGCAGACAGAATGTTTCTATAGACTTCTGAATTCATTCTGCTGCTACCATCATGAGCTACATCATCAATAAAGATTAGTGAACCATGCAAGCCCAAGCCATGACACTACCTCCACCTTGCTTGACTGATGAGCTTGTATGTTATGGATCATGAGCAGATCCTTTCTTTCTCCACTTTCTCATTGGCCTTTCCATCACTTTGGTAGAGGTTAATCTTGGTTCCAGAACTTTTCTGGCTCATCTCTGTATTTCTTTGTGAATTCATATCAGATCTTCTGATTCTTACTGCTGATGAGGGGATTACATCTTGTGGTAAGGTCTCTGTATTTCTGTTCTCAAGGTCTTCTTTGAACCTTGGATTGTGATACCTTCACCCCTGCCCTGTGGAGGCTTCACAGCTCTCACAATGTTTCTGTCATCAACGGCCATTGTTTTCCTTGGCTGGCCAGTTCGAAGTTTATTTGTTAGTAAACCAGTGGTTTCTTTCTTTTTCAGGACATTATAATTGTTGGCTATGCTCTCCCATAGACAGCTCTCTGGACTTCATGTTGGTTTATCCTTTTTACCAATAAATGCAGTCTTCACAGGAGAAACCCAGGGTTCAAACTAAGAGTAGACATTCAGCACTATTAATTCTATAAACAATCAATCTAACAGGGCACACCTGCGCAAAAAGAAACACAGTCACAATTTGATCACTTGAAAAATGGGTGGGTTCAAACAAAAGGTGCTATGTTCCAAGTTGCTTAACACATCTAGATGTAAATATCAGGAAATGAAAGCTGAAATTCGGATCTATCGTCTCATATTCATGTTTTGATCTCAAACCCAAATGTCTTCAGTGTATACAAAAACAAAAGAATTGGCCTTGCTGTTCCAATATTTATGATACCTCTGATACCTGACGTGCTTAATGGCATCAGTCTAGAACCCTTAAGGGTTGTTAGTTTGTCTCTGTGGGGGAACCCATAAACGTTCTATGTAGAAACTTACAACAAGGTTTCTCTTTAGGTTTTTCAGAGTCTAAAGAGCCCTTAATTAACCGACAAACCCTTAAAGAAACCTTGTAGAACCCTAAGAGCATACCAAGTAGCAGGAGCTGAATGCCCAACAGGGTCTAGGCATTAAGAAGAAAATACTGTGCAATAATTTGGAGATTGTACCACATACTTACCCAGTTAATACATACACTCTTAGGGGAAAAAAAGGGTGCTTTTTTGTTGTAAGGCTCTACATAGTGCCGTTAAGGATTCCCTTAAGGGTTCTAAATGTTTAAGAGTAAGTGTACAGTATACAGTATATGTAGCACATACCTACAGTAAATATTTATTTAATACACTGAGAAAAGGGTTCCACAAGGATTCCTTGGATAGGTAAGTGTTCTCAGATTATTAAAAGGGGTTTTTACTTTTAATCCTCTCTGAAAGGGACCCTCTTTGTTGTAATGTATTGAAAAAGGGGTTCTTTAAGGGTTCATTGGATAATTAAGGGTTCTTAGCTTCCAGAAACTCTTACAGGGAAACACTTATAGGGTTCTACACAGGACTTTCACTGATTTGGCTTTCAATATTCTTACATTTTGGATTTATTAAACAACACCAGGTAAATGTGTGTATCATATTGGATATGTATTTAAATGAAAATTAATATAGAATTAATAATGACTGGACATGTTCTACACTTCCACATTCTACATCACAGAAGCTTTGAGTCATTTATTAATAGACATATATTAAATTACCAGTTTATCACATCCACCCATCACACAGGTCACTTTATAGGTGTATATTTATTGACTGTAACCCATCTGCTGCTCTGTGCAAAGTATTGGCACTCCTCTACACCGTCTACCAGTTAAAAGGAACCACCACAGCACCATCACTGAGCAGATATTATTTAGATGGTGGTTTTATTTTTGGTGACACTGACATGATGATGTGTGTGTCTTTTTTGTGAGTGCCATTTTTTTTGGAAAATCTATCATTCTACACTCTTAAAAACAAAGGTGCTTAAAAAGGCCCTATACAGCCATGGGGTCAAAGTGGGTCCATGAAGGAAAGTCAGTAGGGCTTTTTTTTGTTTTGTTACAGTGGTGTAAATCACAACCCATTATCAAAGCTATTCTATTTATTATTGAGTTTTTATAGTTATTAGCCTAAAAACAAACATGTCTGTGGATAATTGCAATTTGAATCTAATGATAATTTGAATAAAAATGTGTTCTGTGGTGGAAAGTTCAGGAATAAAAAGTTACGAAGTTCGAATAACATTTAAATTATAATGAACCGAATATTTGGATTGTGTTTATAAAATAAATCTGTGCTGTGGGGGTTTGTGGATTTTTTTTTTCAGTGATATTGCGTAAAGTTTGAGAACCCCTGCTTTAGAGCAATGCCTTAAATGTTTTGATCAAAATTTTTTACTTTTTTTGTTGTTGTTGTTGCTAAAATAAACTGAACAATTTTTTTCCCCACCGTAAAGGTTCATAAATATATTTTCAGATACAGTGCAAAGCTTGTTTTAGTTCTTTGTGGCATCAGTAAGGTTCTTTAGGGGTGCTTTCACAGATATTAGTCTGTCTGCCGTGTCTGAATCATTTGCTATTTGGTTTCACACTGCACATAATTAAACAAACCAAAAGGCAAAAAAATATTAAATATTATCAAGCTCAAGATCAATTATTGGTCAAAAATATGGCAATGGAAAAATTTAAATCACAGACAACATGAAGATGATGATATATAATTACACAAATAATTAGTTTAAACATTTGTGTACTGCATCCAGCTTTTAACAGGTAGCATCTCCAAAAAAATACTGCAACCCAAAATATACGGCACGTTTGGCCTACTGTTGGGTTGATTCATGGAATCGCTTTCTCACTGCACAAGTTTACATGGAAGCAGTCTGAGACCACCTGAATCAGATGCTCTTGGATCCGAGTGTGATTGCTGTGTTCTCACCTGCCTAAAGAACCGCACCGAGTGGGAGAACTCACCAGGACTCCATTCAAATGAGCTAAACACTGAGTATGTGAGAACACCTAAGTGACCTGTGTGCAAGGTTTACCTGATAAACTGGCAGCTATAATATTCACTACAGGCCAGTGGAAGCAAACAAGTGATTTTTTTTTTTAAAGCAAATTTATTGACATCTAGTTTAAACGAAGCTGTTTTTATGTAGAATGTTCCATGGAAAAATGAGGCATACACTCCGAATACAACACACCAGTTAAAGTGTATAAGGTGTACTCCACATTTCTGATGCAAAAACAAATAAATAGTCTATGAATGGTGCAGACATTTAATCAAACTCTTTTTCTGAATAAATGAATTCATTACCAGCCATGATCACATAAAAAAAAATCCACAAGTTGCTTCCTAATTTCTGGCCTGTACTGCATGCTTTTTGGCACATAAATATGAACATGGCTGTAGATTTTCTTGAAAACATGAATATGTTGCCCTTTTTTGATTGTGTATGGCATCAGTTTTTACTTTGAGAACTTCTTGAGCAGTTTCTTCCCCTTGGAGAGAAGTCCTTTCTTCTTTTTCAGGTCTCGTGGCCCCCTGGCAGGACTAAGTGGATGGGCGGGGCCCACAGGGAGCAGAGGACGCACAATCGGGGACGCCGGTCTTCCCAGGACAGGCGCTGGAACCGTGTTTTCCACTGGCACCTGATGAGAGAGCCATCAGGAAGGGGGACAGGGAAGGGAATTAAACGTCATCTATCTTCACCTGTCAATAGCTCACCTGAAAAGTTAACTGGTGCAGTACTGCTTTAGTCCTGTGCTGTGTCTCAAATTACATAGTGTGAGCTATGAATCATTTTAAAATATGAGGTGTGGTGTACCATGATACATATGTTTTAATGCCTCAGAAGCTATTATATGGCATACGTTAAAGCACAGCGCTGCTGAATTCTTGAATCTGATCAGAAGGTGTTGATTAATTTTCTATAACAGCAGCTCTGACAGTAGTGCAGCTGCAAATCACAGGTTTAAATTAATGCATTATAATTAAATTAATTAATTATAGTATATTATTGTTTCTATAGTAACAGCTCATTCACAGGGCCTTATATGGAGGACGCTCCAGATAAAAGTTGTTTTTTTTTTTTTTTTTAAACGTGCGTAATCTTTGGTAACTTTGATTATCTGTGAGGAGACATTTATTAACATTTATGGAAGAGTCTCCAGTGTCAGTACTTCATAACAGTCAGAGACAAAACTAGAACTTGTTGGCTTACTAACTTGAAGAGAGAGAAAAAAAGAGAGGCTGGTAAAGGGGAATGACTGTTTATAGCTGCTACAACGCAAGTAAAATTTGTTCCGCAAACATTCCACAACTTTAAATGTAACTATAAACGGATAAAATGTATGACGTCATTCTTTAATAAATAAAAAATCTTAATTGTAGGCAAACTGCTGTGGTGTAAGAGGAATATAAAACTGCATTTGGGGTAAAGGAGGTTATTTCATTTCGGGCCAAACTATCATTTTTGTTCATTTACACACCAGAAACAAGAAACCCGCTTAGATAGAAAATGAGCTTCCTCTGCTGTTTTTAGCCAAGCAGGTGAGAAAAAGAAGGCAGTAAAGCAGAAAACAGCAACATTATTCCAGTAACATTCACATGTCAAACATGAGAAGTTAAAAAAAAAAAAAAAAAAGCACGACACATAAATGAACACAGACATCCACCGATACGGCGTCATGAGATTTTGCTTCAGCGTTGCATTTATTTCTGTTGATTATGGCATTACAGTGAAGTAATGTGTTTTGGTTGAGTTTTTTTTTTATGTGCATGTTTTCAGAGCAGAATTTGGATGTGAGGGTGTGATACACAAAAAAGAAACAAAGCCTCTTTAATGGAACACAACACAACACACACAGGCCAATGTGTACTGTTCGTATATAAAAAAGATAATAAACTTCATTTTGAAAAAGGCATGCTCGTCTAATGACCTGGTCATTTTAAACATTTAAAGTTTCAAAGCACAAACCCAGCTTTAGAGTCTCATTCTCTTTTTTCCGCTGCAGGAATGAGATTCAGTCTTTCGTCATATCGTTGCCAATATCCCCCAGTGTATGCACTAGCTGTGCTGTCTGTTTCAGTTCAGGGTGGGCTTTGCTTCTTCCATTCCAAAAAAAGCAAGACCGGAAGCCACGACTGCACGTTCACCACCACACAAAACAAACAAGCACGAGAGGAAAAAAGAAAAAAAACACAGAGACGGCGAGTGGACGGAACTCAAACGGAGGATGGATGGACACAGGGCCTAGCGCTGAGAGCGGCGATGGTGTACCCGTTTAGGTTCCGGGCGCGACGCCGGCACTGGCTCTTCCTGCTCCTGGTGGGACGGAGTCTCTGTGAGATAGACCTCCACGTCATCAGGCACTTCTTCTAGAAAGTTGGAGGGAACCAGACCACGATGTCCATTAATCTCACCCTGTGAAACAAAACACGAGCAGTGAGAACTGCACACGACACAATGAGGTTAAACTCAACAAGGCCACACGCTCCATTTAACTCATTATGATGGCTAGTGGTGATATTAGCTGTGAGCGCTAAAATCTAATATCTATCAACAGCTCGATAATTAAACTATTAGTGTTGAGCATTATATCACAAGGTCTCATTGATTGTATAATTAGAATGAACTGGAGCAAACTATTACATACACACAGTTAAAGGCAGATGCAACTGCGTTCATGATTTCTAATCTATTTTAAGTGTTTCATATTTGTCCTGCTTGGTTTCATGCCATGTCATGCCATAAGAAAAGCTGTAACCCTTTCATTCAAGCATAAACCAATAAACTCACGATTCTGGCTTCTGTCCTTTTGTGTCATTTGTAACAAGACAGGACAATGTGTTTTTGGGTCAGTGTATGTTGCATTCATTCCTTTGTTATTTTAAAATAAAATGGGAAAACAGGGATACAGCTTTATTATTTTATCTATTATTTAATCCGGGGAGCTTGTCACTACAGTACAATCTGGGCTAGAAGCGAATCAGCCCCTGACTTGCTTCTTCATACCATTCTGTTGGTGGTGCCGTTACTCTCAGTTCCACAAAAGTCCAAGTCCTTAATCCTTAATCTGAAGTGATGCCAGAGATGAAACCTTATTTTAATTTTTTTTTTAATCTTTGAAAGCAGATTAGCCATGCTAACACATTTCACTGGATAACAATCACCACTTTTCACTCATGTTTGTGTTTGGTTCATAAATATGAGCATAAATATTCTGCTTTGGATCTATTTGAATCTAATGACCACTTTTTTAAGCCTTCAAAGTGTTTATGAAATGTTTGAGTTAGGGTGAGGCAAGCCAGTGTGATGGACTCAGCTGTACGTTTAAGCTAGAGCTCTAAAGGGCTCTTCAGGTGTACCTCTGGGAGAACCCTATTCTGTGACCTCCCTGCCAGCAGACGTCGATTTCTACCACAAACACTGACCTGAATTTCCTCTTCACGCCTCATTTCCTTATGTTACACTGATGGTTTTTAGTAGTTAATTGCAAAGTCTTGCCAATTCTCTAGTTGCGCTAGTGTCTGAAAGTGTCTAGATCCTTTACCTGTTTTTTGACTGCTCTTATCATCTGCTATCTTGATTATTCTCTGGTTCTCTCATGTTTGTTTGATGCCTGATCATGTTTTGATCTTTGCCTGCTCTACTTTTTTGGATTGTATATTGGCTCTGCTGATAAAGATTTTCTACATATGGGTCCAGTGTGTCAAATTAAGAATTCTTTAAGTTTCTTTCTTTCTAAGAATCAATAACTTACATAGTAGAAACCGTCTTCATCTATCTCCCCAAATACAGCGATGATGTCACCAGCACAGAACGTCAGCTCCGCCTGTATCAGAGAGCATCAACTGTGTTAGCAAAGTGAAAGACTGAGAATGCATTTGGTGTGTGTATATGAGTGTGTGTGTGTGTGTGTGTGTATACACCTCAACATCTGCATTTGGTGAACTCTCCCTGGGGTCATAGTCATAAAGAGCAACCATTCTTCTAGTAGCCACCGGGTGCCGGCCGCCTTTTCGACTGTGCTCTGTAAAAAAGAAGAAATGAGAGTATCTCTTTTTCATGAAAGGCTTGTAGTAGTAGAAAGACAATGTATATATTTATTCAGGACCATGGTGGGTTAGACCAGGAACAACTGGGCACAAAGTGGGGGTACACTCTGCCTATGCCAGTTAGACTGACATTTGATCTGCTACTGGGAGGTGGAAGTAAAACTAGAGGAATCAAAGGAACTTATATGAACACGGGAAAACATGCAAAACACAGACAGTAACCAGAGCTCAGGATTGAACTCTTGACTCTGGAGCTGTGAGGCACTTTGTTGTCAATTTGCCCTAAAAGACAAGTGAACAATCAAATTGTTTTATATGGTTTGGGTCTTGTCATGAGTCATGCCCATGGTGATGTTCAAACCAAACACTGAGATCAGTGCAGTGCAAGCAACTAAAACATGATTCACAAAAAAGACAAAAACCAAGCGGGAGAGAAATACAATGGTTTAAAATGTGTGCAAACATTCAGTAGGACAGAAGTACATTTGAAATTTAAGTATGTGACTGGGTGGTGTGATGTTACCACCTCAAAACTGATTATTTTCCTATAACAGCATGTGTTCTTTTCCTCTTATACCACATCAATTTTCAATCAGTTAATTTTTTAATTTTATTAAAGAAAGACACATCATACATTTTATCGCCTGATACTTACATTTAATGTTATGGACCATACACGAAACAAATTAGTTCCTGTTATCACTTACATTATAGCAGCTATGTTGTTGTTGTTCTTCTTCTTTCAGCTGCTCCTGTTAGGGGTTGCCACAACGGATCATTGGTCCGCATATTTGATTTGGCACAGTTTTTATGTTGGATGCCCTTCCTGACACAACCCTCTCCAATTTTATCCAGGCTTGGGACCGGCATTGGGAGTGCACTGTCTTGTACAACCCCCAGTGGCTGGGGTTGGTTCCCTGGCCGAGAATCGAACCCGGGCCAGGGCAGTGAGACAGCCGAGGCCTAACCACTAGTGCTCCAGGGACCCACATTATAGCAATTATAAACAGCTTTAATTTGATTTGCCTAGCAGCCAGAAGTGCTATCAGAGCTGCTGTTATAGAAAATTAATCTATAACAATTACCAATTAGAATCAAGAATTCAACAGTGCTGTAGTGTAATTAATTTTAACTAACATGAAAAAACCTTCTGCCTCACTGGGGCACAAATCTAGCCTACAACTCTATATGCAATTGACTCTGGACAGTTAAAAATGCTTAAAAGTGCATGCCCTGAAGTGGACAATGATCTGCATAGGAAGTGTTTTGCTCCACTTTAATGTGAATGTAGTGTTATTCATGAATTGTTTGGTACAGCTGTCTGGGTGGCACTGTGGTACAGTAGGTAGTCTTGCTACGTCACAGGAGCCACCTTAAAGGGTCCCTGGTTCAATCCTGGTTCAATCCTGCTTGTGAGTTTACTTTTTGTGACTGTTATTTGTGAGTTTCCCACGTGGGTTCTCCGCCAGATTCTCAGGTTTCCTCCCACTCTCCCACCTTCTGAAAACATGCCAGTAGATGGCCCGGCTACTCTAAACTGCCTCTAGGTGTGCAACAATGTCTGAATGTGTGTGCATGGCGCCCTGCGATGGACTGGTGTCCCAAACAGGGTTTATTCCCACCTCACACCCAGTGTTCCCAGGATAGACTTTGGATCCGCCACCTTTACTAGGATAATGCATTTATTGAAAATGAATGAATGAATAAATTTAAATTTCTGCAAAAGAAGGAGTAAAACTGCTGATGTTTGAAGATGCAGTACCTATTCTATCCACTGGGGTATTGAGGGGTAGAAAGCCCTGCTTCATGAGCTGATCCATAGTCTCCTCATCCTCGGCTTGTATCTCTGACACCATGTTACAGGGAATGAGGCCAGACCGGCCACGGATCTCTCCCCGATAAAACCCATCAGTATCTTTGTCCCCATACACCTGTAAGAGAGGATGGAGAAGAACAGCAAGGCAGAGCTTACTTACAGTGGCCGGATGATCAAATATCACCAGTTGTGGCTCTGTCTTGACGTCTCACCTTGATGATCTGTCCTTCTTTAAAAGGAAGCTCTTCATCAGCAGCATCTGGGTTCGGGGACATGGAGAGAGGGTCATAGTCGAACAATGCTACAAAGATACGGAAGGGGTCTTCAGGCTCAGACTCGTCATAGTACGGAGGAGACCGCCGTCCTCGGTCCCTGTAACCTCCTGAGAAATGATGGATAGAAAACTGAAAAATGTTGGTGAGGCCATATTTGGTTATTTTCATAATTGTGTTTCCTGTGTTATGTCAACATGCATATAAATCTACCTTGAGCAAATCCAATTTCACATGCATTCATACATTCAGCCACTTAAATAACCTTTAAACATGAGATCATTGTAGGTCATTTATATTTGTTCAATGACCAATGACCAGTGGATTGAGTGTTGGCATGTAAAATCTTCTTCATTTGCAATTCATACCTTATTATTAAATCTTTGAGTATTGGGGTAATAGACAAACATGTGGTGATGCAATGAAATGGTAGAATACACTCAGATGGCAACGTATCACACAAGCTGCAAGCCAAATGTGTTTCAGTGCAAATAAATGCAAACATGGACAGAAAGAAAACGCTACATTAACCATGCAGTAAACAGGACCTGAAGAAGACTAGTCTTGGTTCTCATTAGTCCTGGCTAATGTTACACCTTAAGATGTACACCATACATCTTATAGAACTTACGGGGCCGTGCCAAAGAGGAACTGGCAAATGTGCCCAATGTGCATTCTGGAAAGCTGATGCAATGCAACGTGGAATGTAAGTTTTCTATCACTTGTGAAACATAGCTTTGTTGGATTACCTTCTGTTACAATTTGGTATAAGGCACTACCCTTAACTTTTTCCCTAATATCATGCACAGCCAAAGTAAAAGCCTGAAGTTGAGAAGGAAATGGAAGGGTTTAGCAGGCATCTCATGGCAGGTAAGTGCAACA
Organism: Pangasianodon hypophthalmus; assembly: GCF_027358585.1. Lineage (NCBI taxonomy): Eukaryota > Metazoa > Chordata > Actinopteri > Siluriformes > Pangasiidae > Pangasianodon > Pangasianodon hypophthalmus. The sequence continues at coordinate 11,119,571 of NC_069724.1, forward strand.
GGGAAGAACATTCTCTGAGCAGGAAGCGAACACTTTACTATCAAGGGCAACCGTCTTTCACCTAGTGTGCATCCCGTAAGCCTTAATGCAAGCCTCCATCTTGGCAGTCCAGCGTTTCAACTTCATGCGTTTCAGAAACTTGCTCATGGCACTTTCTTGCTCTTCTGTCTCACTGTGCTCTGGTAGAACACGGAGCTGCAACACATACCATAAGGAGGCCTGTGGCCACCATGCCTCCGTGAACACCACGTCCTGTGCCGCTCTACACGGCCATAGTAAACATCCTCCTTGACCGGAGAACGGTTCCCCTCACTGTTACTCTCAGTGGTTATCTCTGAGGGAAACACCAACCAAAGAGCTGTTACAGTGAACAGACCACACCACCTTGAACGACCTTGCCTGACAAGTCCACCCAGTTATGCAAATGAGGCAGGGAGGACTACACAAGTGCCATCAATATCCCTAAGAAAACTTTAATGACTTGAGACTTTTATGTCTTCCAAGTGTCCTTTCAGAAAGCAATTTTTATAATGTAAAAGTTTTGACCTTTGAACTTGAGCAAGGGTTGGACGTAGCTGAAGATCTATGATAAAAGGGGCTGCATTAGCAGGGCTGAACTGAGTCATGTGTCTAACTTGGGATTCACTGACCAATAGAGGGGACCATGAGCGGTCTGCGCTGGGGTTGAGGACCTCCATGAGCTGGCCTCCGATTTGAGTCCCGATCCAGCCTTCCTGACATGTTGCCTCCAACCTTATAGCAGAAGAGACAACAGATGTAAAAGATGCTACTTAGCATTCTATAGTACAGTACTACAACTTTCAATCTCAGAATGTTGGCAGAATTTGACAAATTTTAGCTTGGTTTTGTGTTCAAAACCAAAAATGCATTAATCAAATACATCATACAATTAATGGAGAATCCTCACCACAAACAACCAATTATTTGTAGTTTTTTTTTTTTTAGAACTACTAGCCAACTGTAGCAGGATTGTCCAAATAAATTTATGGGAATCAATACACATAATGACTCAATCTCCCAGTTTAATCATCAGGAGTGGGAAATCATGCTATAGAGACTGTAGATGCTGTAAAAGTGAGCAGTCAGGTTTATGACAAATATATCATCCATTTAAATTCAAGAAAAAGCACAGCATGTATTAGCAGATTTTCAGACCTTGTGGTTGACCAGACTGTACGGGGTTTTCCAAAGACCAAATTTAGGAAAAACACTGAAATGTTGGAGAAAAAATATTTTTACAACTGGCTGAGCTGGGAAAGTTGGTCTATCAATAAAGACGAGATGCAAAAAGATTGATACACTGGTCAAAAGTGCCCAACATCAGTGCCCAACCTCACTATTGTTTTTGTGGCTTAATCAGCAAATCCCCACAGCCACGTTCCAAAATCTAGTGGAAAGCCTTCCCAGAAGAGTGGAGGTTATAACAGCAAAGGGGACCAAATCTGGAATGGGATGTTCAACAACCACATATGGCTGTGGTGGTCAGGTGTTCACATACTTTTGGCCATATAGTGTATATGAGTGACATATGAATCAATAGTCAGTGAATAATGAGATAGGGGATTTAAGTTACATTTTTCAGTGCTGTTTGGCTAGACGAAGAAACTAAAGTTTTTTTCTATTTAATTAATGAAAGCAACATCAAAGAACATCACCACAATCTTCACCAGAATGAATCAACTTTTGAAGATGAACAGAGAAATAGACTGAACATCAACCATTATATCTCTCCATTATGCTGGTGTTCTTTCTTTTATTGGTTATTTAGTCACTTTTACACCACCTTCAGGATTTTCACATGACCATGATGGAAACAAATTTATTTGCATTTTCTTTTGCCAACTTTTTTGAAAATTTGTTTTAAAATTGTGAAACATTTGAATGGAAAGCCAGCTCGGGTCACTCCTATTGTCTCAATCATATCAGGCCCCACCTTAAGAGCACTGTGTGAGTTGCGCCGTCGTCCATCTTCGTGTTGCATTTCAGAGTACAGCTCCTCCTCATCCTCCTCCATAATGTCAGATAGGTCTGAACCTCGGCTGCTTTCTGTCTGGTAATCTTCACTGTGACTGTAGTGGGACTGTGGCAATGAAACACCCATTCAGAGGACAGCGCAAAAAAAGCACCTGAAGATCTGGTTATTTAGTTTTGAAGAGGTCTCCATCTAAACCACAGCTACCCTACTTAGGCAGAGTTCAGTAGCTGCTCATGGACTGAAAGCTGAGAAAAATTACATAAATGCTTATTTGATGTCCAGTGAAGCATGTTGTAGCTAGAAAATTGACCCTTTTGCTAAACCCTCCTCTTAAACATCAATTATTGACCAATTAAATTTTAGCAACAGGAACTATGCATGGTACAACAAACTATATTATGCATGGCATACTTGTAAATCACATATCTCAAAATTTTACAGAGGGGGCATGGAGTGGTTTAAACAATGGGAGGACAACATTACCAGGCTCTACAGTATGTGGCTAGCAAGCTTGCAAGCAAGTCTTTCTATGCTATATTTGATGCATTTACATTAATAGCATGCTTAGTCTAAACAAAAAAAAAAAAAAGAAAGAAAAGAAAGAAAGAAATTGCTAATTACTGTTAATTACTGCTAATTACTGAAATGGAGAATGGTGACAGCCTAATTATTATTTGCTAGCTTACACTGAAAATATATCACAAGACCATTCACACTAAATATATGCACATAATCCCTCCCTGCAATGCTGGAACCATACTGTTCCATTATAGTTCCACCAAACTTTTATTTCTATGTCATCTACAGAGATCACTCATTGATGAGGTTACTGACTTTTAATTGGGAAATGTAATCTTTAAAATTAGTTACGATGCTGCTAAGGCATGTATGAATGTAGCCTTGAAATGCATAGTGAAGACCTTCCTGTCTACTAACTGAAATGTTGGATGTATTGTTTCAATGGTATATCTTCTGCACTGAAGAAAAAAACCCTTCCATCTAGCACCATCTAGTTTGTCCCTCTGAATTCCACATTTAGACAATGTTCCAGGTAGAATCACGTCAAAAAATTAGAGCTGTAAACCATCCAAAAAATCATGGAGGAACCCACTTCTCCTATTCTAAGAGTGAACCCTTGTCATTGAAACCTCGATAGTTGATATGCTGTCCTTGAAAGCTCAAAAAGATTTAGAAAGGAGACAGAGCCTTGCAAAGGGTCAATGAGATATAATCAATGGCTAACAGTAAGGTTCTTATTAATTATTTAAACGAAACAATATATACACACTAAATATACAGTTTGACAAAATTGGCAATTACTGCTTTTTGCCTTACTAGAGCAACATCAAGTGATATTGGGCTCCCGTACCTGCCTGCCCAGTTCTGAGCCCCTGAGGAAGTCATCCACAGATGCTCCTCTTCTGCGAGACTGATAGCTTTCCTCATCCTCTTCCTCATCTGAGTTCTGAGAGTGAAAGCCCTGACTTCGCCTCTCCATCTATATACAGCAAAATACTTTCAGAAACCTCAGTAACCATGTCTGCTGCATTCCAACAGATTTTGTAGTGTGTCATGAATCCTAATGAGGCCGCAGTATAAATATCCCCAAGTAAAAAATTTTACTGCATCAGTCAGCACTCACCCGCCCGCTCTCTGCAGCCACTCTTTGGGCAGCTTCACGGGCGATGGCTTTGGCCATTGTATCCGGGATAAGTGTGCCTCTGGGCTGGGGGAGGATTCTCTGAGGAGAAGGTGAGCGGCGGTTAGGGCATGGCGGTGCTTCGAGAGTGTGTCCATGTGGCAGAGCTGGGGGAAGGCCAGACGGAGAACACACAGGCTCCCATGGCTGTGCAGGACCACCAGCAGGGTGAAGCATGCCTGGTAGCTGCTCTTTGGTTTCCAGTTCTCTGGCACTTGGTGGTCTCTGTGGCTGGGGAAGAGGCAGCTGGGGAATGTGGGGTTGAGGCATTGGGATGGTGGGTTGAGGTATTGGGATTGTGGGCTGAGGTATTGGGATGGTAGGCTGGGGCTGGGGGAAGGGGTGAGCAGGTAGAGGCTGGAGGTGAGGAGGAGATGGCTGAGTAGGGTGGGGCACAGGATGAGGCTGAAGATGAGGGACTGGCTGGTTTGGGTGAATGGAAAGTGTTTGAAGATGGGAACTTGTATCAGGGCCAACATGAGGGGGAAGAGGCTGCATTGGCGGTGGGAGTGCAGGCCGCGGAGGCAGAGGCTGGGGCACTTGGTGTGGTAGAGGAGATTGCATGTGGTGAGATGGAAGGAGGACTTGGGGTGGAGGCACGAGCAGGTTGCTAGGAATGACAGCGACATGCGAGTCCTGGCTTTCGCCTTGTGCTGATAAAGTTCTGACCACGACCTCACGGGCCTCCAAACACTGGATACAGTTCAGATCCACTGTTGCAAAGTCAGCCAGTGGGTATAACACCTCAGCAATCTGAAACCAATAATAAGTCCAAACGTTTGTAGAGCCCCAGTTTTCTGATGTATTCTGTCAATTTTCACAATGACAAACTGTTTGATTTCACCAACTCCTCATCTCTACGATGGTAATAAATTTTATGAGTCAGGTTTTAATTCATTTTTTAGACATTTGAATTGATTCTGTTAATTACACAATGTTCCTTTCATAGTGATGAATGGTCAACTGTAATACTATAAAACAGTCACCAGCACAATTGAGTTTTTTCTTTTTTTTATGTATAAAATCATTTAGTCAGCTTTGGTTAGTATTTGAATGAAGTGGCCTAATTACTGTATATTAAAGTGGGTTTACATCAATTGTGCACATCCAAATGAGTTTGGGCAGAACTTTTTGGAATTTGCTTTTAGAAAATACCTTATTGCCCTGGATTCTGCTCTAAGGCCTTAATTAAGAGGTAGTCATAAGTGTAGTTTTGGGTTGAAAAGTACCACTGCGCTGTCAGGTTTTGAATTCACAACAGCATAGGTACTTTCATATCTGAGCATGAAAATAGCAAGTAGACAAGAATAGGGAATTTTTTTTCATACTGTATAACCAAATATATTTTAAAAAGGCAGTAAAAAACATTCACTTGGCTAATCGATTTAGCAAACACAAGTTGGCAGGTTGCATTTGAAATACACAATCAGTCAGTTTTTCATTTAAAATGCTAATGCTGGTAATAATGAAAATTCTAATCCAGAGGTTCACAAATATATTTTTCCCTTCCTACTTTCAACTCACCTGATCCAGCTCATGAATTTATTTGCCTTGCTGATGAGCTAGATCAGGTGTGCTCGGAATACAGAATTTTTCATTCTGCTTGGCAGTGGATGCCCAGAACTAGGGTTGAAAACCCCTGCTGTTAGATGAGTAGTTGTAACGACTTATATTCTCCAACAGAGGGCACAAATATTACCCAAAACAGCTTTCCCAGCCCTGAGCCGAGAGTCAAGTTAACTCTAATCATACCAATCAGAGTTTTGACAAGCCAGGGTTAAAGCTCTAAACACTGCAGGAAAGTAGATGTCCACAAGCCTAAATCGTGACTGAAACATTTTATGATCCTACCATTTCTGATTTGCAGTTTGGATGTATTACGTAAGCATGGCTGATGATGAAGTCTGTGCAGTGACTCATGCACTCACCCTCTGTCCCTTGGTGCACACTGCATAGCCAATGACATTGGCACCATTGGAGGTCCCCAAGGGCGTCAACAATGGAGGCTTCCAGTGGACCTGCAGAATCCCTGGAGCCTGTCCGCACTGCACCTGCACGTCACTGGGTGGCAGAGGAGGGCCTGCAGGGGACAGATAATGCAATCCAACTGGATCAGTGCAGTTTGGAACAGAGTGTCCTCTTGGTTCAGGGCACTGCCTGCCCACAAGGAACAGTCAGTCTTTATGGATTGGTATACAAGTGCTTTACAGTTTCCTTGATGAGGGGAAAAGCTCTTGAGATGTAATTAACTCAAGTTATTGGTTGGTTCATAAGATTCGGGGGTTTAATGAACTTAAGTTATATAGTGTAAATGCAATACATCTATACATTGTGCTGTTTTATTAGTCAGTCCATGCATAATGTCTTATAGTGATGCTTCATCCATTTTTGTGAAATTTCATTTGTCTGTAAACACCAATTCCCTGCCAAACAGACTTCTGTTAAAATACAACTGAAATTTAACAGAATGCATGTGTATTTAGTACTTTTGGGAATGTTGTCTTGCCACAAAAATATGGTAATCTCAGGATCTGCTTGGAATTTATGGATGGGCATGGCTTGGTAATCACTTTATTACGGTAGTTCAAGGAAAAATGCTTCAAGGCTATGTGAGCATTCTCTGCAAGGAAGGATGGATTTAAGATCGAGATAAAACTGTCAGCTTTGGTCATGGACATCCTGATCGAAAACTTCTTTAGACCACTTGCAGTTTACTAGATCACTTGTAGTCTGCCATGATCAAGTTTGGGAGAAAGACCATGCCTTAAACTCCACCTTCTTCCTAGTTAACTCCTATAAATTCCCATCTCTCACTTTCTCCACTAGTGAAGTTTCACCACCCCTTCCTGTCTGCTTCACACTATTCAACAACCACTACTCAAAAGTCTTTAGAAAGGGGTTTCTGTATTTAGTGCACAGCAGAACCCACTCAGAACTCCAGCCCAAGTTCTCAGAGTTCTCCCCACTTTTTACAGTTTCACAGTCACTCTTCCTGTTAATCAGTTGAGGGCATGGGGCATTAATGGCACTGTCTGCACATTCAAAACAAACTTTCAAAACAAAACAAACAGACTCTACATATCTACACAAAGATGTCTGGCTTTAGGACCTAACAAGTTCAGTTTTTAAAAAAAAACAAATTAAGCTTTTTTATTGTGCTCTATATCTTTGGGGCCAGACTTTCAATAACAAGTAAGTATAGTTGAAGATAAATAACGCAAGTTGCATCTGACCTGCAGCCTGTGTGCAGAACTCAACCCCGGCCTCCTTTTTCTCTCGCTGTTCCAGTGGCATGTGCCAGGGCACCTGGTGTGGTTTGGCCACCACCCTCACCTTGTACACAGTGGTGGCTTTCAGGTTGCTGAAGTGCAGTCTGTAACAGCACGGCTTCACCATGGCATACTCAACTCCATCCAAAAACACCGTGTGGGAGTAGTTGCTGTTGCTGGGGAGCCAGGAGAGCTCTGCTGAGTCACGCATGATGTCGTCCAAGCGCAGGCCCGTCGGGGCCACTGTGACATTCCGTCCCACCAGCATGGTGCAGCGGAGCTCATCAGACAGGCCTCGGTCCGTCACGCTCTGCACTGACACACGGTATGTGCAGGCAGCCAGATCCAGCTTCTCCACCAGGAGTTTGGTCCTGCCACCAAAGGGCACAGTGGCGCGCACCTCCCCATCCACTAAAACATTGTAGCCATTGATGTTGCCCCAACCGAGGGGCACTAGAGGTTGCTCCCAAGCCACAATGACACTCCTTGCCAGCTGTTTGATTAAGTTGATTTTTCTCGGGTAAGGCACAATGTCATCAGCCAGCTCCTCAGCATCCAGAGTGCCAGTCCCATTACTGCAGGGCCCGAGAGAGTCAATACTTAGGCTGTCAAGGGAAATACCTCCGTCTATGGCTGTCAGGCTTAAACAGCCATGCTCCATCTGACCCAGATCCTCTGCTCCATCCACCGATGGCTTCTCCTTGTCCTGGACAAACTCCACAAAATTAGAAGGGACCAAGCCACGCTGGCCATCCAGCAGCTCTCCTGGAAGAGTCATAGAAGATGCGATCTGACTCACTCTTCTTCACGACAGCAACATATGACTCATGCAAAACAACCAAAGATTATGTAATATAAATGCTCTACTCCTGGCATATTGAGCATATAACTTTGTAGGTCTACATAACTCCTCCAGTAGGGAGGGTCCACCACCCAATAGGGGCCATATTCACAAAGAATCTTAAGGCTAATGTAACTCGATTTTTGAGAAAAATGTGTGTTCTAGTCCTACAGTATTCCTTTTTTTTCATTTCATTTTGGAAGTGTACAAACATGCAAACTTCATAAACACCTTCAAAAAGCCATACCTGATTCACTAACGGGGTTTACAGAGGATTGCATCTTTCACATAGCACATCTTTTTTTGCCTAATAAACATGCATTTGGGGTGTTTCAACCTAAAAGTGTAACATATAGTGTGATGCCAATGCAAATACACTAATTTAGCATCTGCTGTGTAATTTATTGTAGGCTGAAAGTCACTCTGTCAATGCTGAATACCACTAGGTATTAAATTTGCAGAAGCCTGTTTCTGCTATTTGCGACAAAATGATCCCACTTACAAGGTAACTCAAAATAATCATATTTTTCTCAAAATGGTGACTAATTCTAAATTGACATTAGTTTCATATTTTATATTCTCTGCCTGTTCATACCTTCGATGCCAAGAGGATTTAAGCAGATATAATTCATATACCATGTTTACCTTATGAACACAGCATACACTTCTGTATGCATACTTTTATTTTACATACATATTGTATTTCAAATGTATATTATCAACTTTAATCAGAATTACACATAATTATGGATGTATGTGGATATAAGTTTCTGTTTCAGGGACAGTTTATATTTCCTGGGAGTCTCTTTGAGATCTGATCCCATCAGAGCACAAATAAATTTACATCAAAGCCAAATTGATTCAGAAATTAATATTGTTTCCTCCCCTGACTTCGCACGTAATATCATTGACACAGTTATTCACTGTAAATCACCCACAACACGCCCGACTAGCTCCATACACAATTTATTTGATTGCACTTTGCAAAGTAGCCTATTTATTTGGTACCTTAAATAAAAATTAAATTAAATTAAGGCCTCAGATTAAGTCATGAAGGATTTTAGCACTAGATCTATCTTCAAAAACTGCAACAATGTGGGAGTCCTCTGGAAAACCCATCTGTCAATCACAAACATCTATAAAACCACAAAAAAAATCCTAAATGATAATGAGGGTTTTTTCACATGTGTAGTTCAATGACTATGGAGTGAGTCACTAACAAAAACAATGAAATATAAAAAAAGCATCTTAAGTAATTCTTCCTCTCAGTGGTTTCATGAACTAGGAAGAAGAAGAAACGTTTAAGAAGAAATGTTTAGTGCCACTTAGGACAACTCTTAGTGGTAAATAAATTATTTTGTGAGTATTGCCCCTGGTTAGTGGTGCACATTTTCCACTGATGGATGGGGTAGAGGGGGCCAATACATTATGTAAAGCAACAGATAGACTACAGTCAGTAATTTTACACCTACAATATATACGTATAAAGTACATCTCCACAGTTCAATTTGCATCCAGAGCTCTGAACCATCATCTAAAGATAGACCATTTAATTAGTGCAAAAAGGAAACCATGATACAACCAGAGTAAGTGACTCACTGAAAGGACGCTTTGAGAGTGTTTTTTTTTTTTCACCCGGCCGTGTAGCTGCAGGGTGCTTGACAAATTAGCGGCCCTGCCGATTTGCAGTTTAATCTGCCAGACCTTCAAGAAGCACTTATTAAATGCCTGCTGAAGAATGACATTAAACTCAACCCAAATTACTTATTTAATTATTCACATCCTTTGGAGTCTTGGATATTTACAACTAAAGCATTCCTAAAAATAATTAAAGGTACCAATGCTCTGATTTGATCAAAACAAGACGAAAGTTTAGAGAATGTGGTTCACCTTCATAGAATCCATCATCATCCATGTCTCCATACACATAGAGATATTTCCCAGCAACAAGAGGCAGCTCAGCCTCAGGATGCTCATTAGGCCCATCGTAAGGATTATAACTGTTCAGAGAATAAGGGAGGCAGAATTGAAAATGTTTCGAAATAAACAAAACAAGCTCTGTCCAAAAAGCAGTAGCTGTACAAATGTAAAACATTAAAACATCCTCATGGAGAGAAACTGATATTTCAGTTTGAAATATTTCCCTAAAAATGTGTAAGTATTCATGCAATTCAATACAACTTAACATTTATTTAAACTTACGTTAAGGGAAAGAAACCCACATTTGCAACTCAGTCGAGTACAACAAAAAATCAGAGAAAGGATCAAAATGGCAATACAATCCTAAAATTTCTAAACCCAAAATTAATAAAACAACAAGCAATAAGCAATAAAATAATCCACAACCATCAGTTAAAACAGATACAAATTAAAACTAAACAAGACAATAAAATAAAAGCAATATAGAGTCAAGGAATCAACTAAATCTGCAATAATTAAAAATCACAACTCTGTGATTTCAGGATAGTGAATCATGTAACTACTTGATTTATCTATTTTTAATTAATATTCTGGTGCCGAAACATTTATTTGATGGCATGTAAATAACATATTTGTAACATTAACTACTGTTTTGCAAATAAAATAATCAGAAAACCAACCGATTAAAAAAAGACAGCACACAGTAGAAATAAAATAAACATCAGCCTACAGCAGAATTTTTTTTTATTATTCAAATGACAGCAGACATTTTTTAAAAATAATCCCACAACAGAAGTTTAAAAAAAAAACTCCGTACCTGTAGCGGGCCGTGCAGAGACGAACCTGTCCTGTGTATCTTGCCTTGGTCCTTGGAGCTGAACTCACCTCATCATCCATCTGTGATTAGAGATTATTACTTTATTTGAGGCACAAAAAGTGGTTTCGGTCTTATCCTCTCATATTAGTGCCTCATCCATTAGTGCCTCTGGTGACATGGTGTATAGTACAGATAGCTTGCTTTGTTAATCTGCCAACGAAACTAGTATGAAGCCAAGCATGTAACATGTACATCAAACAACCTATTACACATAGTGCAATATTTAATCTGTGATGAACTAGTTAGCTTTAGAAGCTATAAATACAGTTGCCACTATGGTTTCTTACTGTAACTAAAAAAAAATAATGGACAGGCCATGCTCACAAGCTCTAACAGTAGCATTTGCTACAAGCCCAAAAAAGACACCCTACAAGCAACACAAAAGACTTGGGGCTTGCTTGTGTGAACGTTGGATAAAGAAGCAAATTTCCAATGGCAAACGCATGTTGGAAAATGATCACGGGACCTTTAAGGTGAAAGAGATTTGTAGAGGATGAACACACCTCTGAAGTGCTCATTGACTGGGGTCTTGCTGTTATGGCGATGTCAATGTGCAACGGCGTCTCAGGCGTGTCTCTGCTGACCTGCAGTGGCTGGAGGAGCTCAGAGATTAGCGGAGAACCTGCAGATCTCTCATCACCTGCACAACATAGAGTTACACAGCCAAACGCCAGCGCCTGTCAATCACCGCCGGGCCTCGACAGTCACCTGAGAGAGACGCTCTGGGTTCAATTTATACGAGAGAGAACGTTTCATTAAGCTGCATGCTTCATAACTCACAGAAATAATGAACTCACAATCAATTCATTCACTTATAGAGGATCAAAAAGAGTCAAGCTTTTATTCTGTCCAACTGAGGCAAAAGACAATCTTAAGTATTTGTCATTTTTGCCATAGTTAGTAGTTAGTTCCCATCATCTCTGATCATGTGACTTTTTTTTTAATCCTATATATATACATGTACACACACACACACAGTATTACATTTCCACTGTATTCCTTTAACGTTACTGAATGAATAAACCCAAGACAAATCTGAAATTGTATTATGCAGATTAATATTATTAGACAAAATAAATCTAAACAAATCTAATAAATTTAATACTTTTTAAATTAAAAATTTTAATACTAACTAATAAACAGTTTATTAAAATCTACAAGTAAATTTTATGAGGGTCAATAGTCCTTTAAGTATATATTTTTTTATTTTTAAATAATTCAATATAGTGTTTCATATATAAATACACTTGGCAGAAAAAAATAACTCCATCTTGTAAAAATGTAAGTGATCTAATAAATAAAAGGCTCCTCTTATTTCTAATAACCTGCCCAAGATCATTATTTTCTCACTAGAAGACAGTGTTAAAGTGTGATGATGATTATAAAACCATCATACTAACACTGTTAATGACAGGGTTTGTTCACTCTGTAATGTCGTCTGTTACTACATTTGCAAGCGGAAGTTGTGTGACATTGTGTGACATTTTAGCTGAAGTGCTTCTTTAAAGTTTTAAAGGACAAACTCATAGCAAATGTAAGTAATTTTCAGGAGGCTCCGCCCACCTTTCCCAGTGCGACCCCGCAGCTCGTTGAGGAGGTTACAGATTGCTCTCCGTGACGCGATGGTTTCTGGCCAGCGCTCAGGATCAGTATGCAAACCCAAGTGAAATTTCTCCAACTCCTTGGACAGAATGTTACACTTTTCACTCTGACTTCGGCATTTTTGTTCCAGGTTGTGAACTTTGACCTTTGTGGTTTGGAGAAGAGTAGAAAAGCACAAAAAAAAATAAATCAGACATATTTTTACTACGTATTATACATCATTGTGATTCTTTAACTTTCTACAGGGATCCAGTATGGACATTAATCCTTACGTAGAACATTAAAATGAATATGTGGCACAGATATGAGACACAGATATGTATTAAAAATCACAGTGTATATACGCTAATTATCCATCCACATCACAACACAGATTAGAAATACATGTGCTATGTTTACTTAGATTAGAAATACATGTGATTAGAAATACATGTCCTATGTTTAAGATTTTCACCATTCACTCTGACTGCAGATTCGAAATGGACTGTTTATATTTTTCCTAAACTGGACAGTCTGTATGCACTATCCATTTATATAATGATAATAAGGATGCGTTAGTCTAACTGATAGACAGTAACAGTGAGGTTCCTCATTATTTGTGTCATTTCCTGTCATCATCATTATCATCAGCCTCTGCTTCAGTTTAGCAAATCTGTTAAGAGAGCTATATGAGATCATATCTTATCCGAGACCATTCTGAACTCTGTAGGGATGCAAACTAAAGTGCACTAATGCTGCTTTCACATGCAGAGTGTACTGTATGTGTGTATTAAAAGGGTTTTACTCCACTTAGCAGCATGCCTAAGAACACCCTTACCCATGATCAATCATTGTAACACACACCCTGGACTGGCTTTTTTCCTTATTATATAATTATCTAATCATTTATTTAGCACTCTCTTCACTTGTTTAGCATTAAATGCAGCCAATAATTGGTAATACACTTTCAGCACACATTAGCACAAATTAAAAACCTGTATCTTGTTTCCTCCCCTGACTTTAGACTTAATGTCATTCACACAAATATTCACAAAAATCACCCACAACACTCACAGATGTGATAGATGCAAATGATGTTCTCATTTTAGGAAATTAGCTAGAGGATGAGTTTATGATCTTACCTTTAGCAGATGAACCTTTTGTTCATGCTCTTTATCAGCCTCAACCTGAGCCTAGAAACAAAACACACCATATATATCTTTATATATCTTCATCCCACAGTGCTGTTAAATTCTTCAATCAGAAGGTCTTTATTAATTTCTATAACAGCACTTCTGATTGCTCTGAATGTTCTGGCTGTAACATAAATCACAGGTTTATATTAATGCACATGTTCTTATATTTTATTGTTTCTATAGTAACAGCTCATTCACAGGGACTTGTATGGTGGATGCTCCACATAATGCCAGACTAAAAATGATAACTAAAGATTATTGTTTATAGCTGCTATATCACAAGTGATAACAGGAAATTGCTTCACAGATATTCTACATTCCATGATGACATGTAGCTTAATTTTATACTGAAAATATGAGAGAAATCTACTGTGGAGCTGACTGTGTATGGTGCAATATTATATAATGGTCGGGAGCCAAGGAAGCAAAATGCTGTCTGGTTAGGAGGGATGGCATACTTCCCCTCATTAGAAGAAGAAAATGCCTTTATTTGTCACAAATTCTTTTCTTTGCATATCCCAGCCTGTTAGGAAGTTGGGGTCAGAGCGCAGGGTCAGCTATGATACAGTGCCCCTGGGGCAGAGTGGGGTAAGGGCCTTGCTCAGGGAGCAAGCAACAGAGCTTGGTGGTGCTAGGGCTTTTTTTCAGGCATTAACCCCTGAGCCATCACTGCCCCTCCTACTCCTGTGTCAATCACAGCAACACTAGCCAACTGTGGACATCCGTGAGCTCACGCATGCAGAAGGGAGCTGATAGCACTTTCCTCCGAGTGTATTACGCTTCCCTGTGACCCAGCATGAGCATCAGTTTGAAAAAATGTTTTTTGGCTGGCTTCACACGTCTCAGTGGAAGCACATGTTAGCCTTCACCCCTCTCCCAAGCTGGTAGCTGTCATATTGTTGGGGAGAGCTGGCTGGTGGGTGGAAATCAGCAGGTGACCAAATTGGGGAGAAAAAACCAAAAGAGAAGAATACAGATGCTGTTGGTTCTCATTAAGGACAGTATCATCTTGTATGTATGTATGTATGTGTGTGTGTGTGTGTGTGTGTGTGAGTGAGAGAGAGAGAGAGAGAGAGAGAGAGAGAGAGTGCGCAGGTTGCTGAGTTCTTTGCCTTTCGCAGAAGCTGGATCTCCTGCTGTGTGGAGCTGAGGATCTCCAGGGCCTGTTCATGCTCTGCCTCCAGCTGCTGCCTCGCTTCTGCAGCCTCGCACATATGCTGACACACACACACACACACACACACAGAAAATATTAATAAGGATTTTTCTTTTTTTTGGAAACTGGCAAAAAAATCATCACACTGTGCACAGATGAATATTGTGGAAATGCATTAACCATTAAAGAAACAGTTCCACAACAAATACAGCTGCTATAACGTAAATGATACCTGGAACTAACTTGTTTCGTCGCTGTTCCACAATAGTAAATGCAAGTGTAAATGGATAAAAGGTAGGACATATTGTTCTTTATACAACAAAAACAATTAATTGTTGCAAAAATTCCTGTGGTATAAGAGGAATAAAACACATGCTGTTATAGGAAAATAATCAACTTTGGGGTGGTAACAGTAACTCCACTTCATCACCCCACCCCATTACTCAGTCTTTTACTATAATAGCACCACATTCCATTGCAAACGTCATGGAAGTGTTATTACATTTGCATGTTATTTGCATATAATACAATCATACAAAATTCATACCAACAATCTCTAATAACCTCTAATGTCAACTCACATGTTTTGACAAATCATCCAGCAACTAGCTGTACTGTAATACTGCAGCACGTTTTGAAAAAAAAAAAAGAAAAGAAACATGAAGGTTTATCTTTAAACTGAACAGGAAGTGAAGACGGAACAGGAAGTAAAGTCAGAATTAAGTCTGTGAAATGAGTTGTAAAGCTTAGAACATAAAGCAGCTTAAAAGTAAAGCTTCTCTGACAGACACACACATACATACACGTACATACACACACATATACACACACACACATATACACATACATACACAGACATGCACGTACATACACACACATACACACATACAGTCAGTGGTTTACATAATCGCTGGCATGATGGAGGATCGAGTACATTTCAGCATAGTGAATACACGACTCCACTGTATTATAAAGAAGTCAAACACAGCTTCTATATTAATGTTCCAATAATCGTTTCATCTATTTTCCATAATTAATGAGAAAACAAGAGTGAAGGCCATTCACTTAACAAACCACCTTCTCTTCCATACTGAAAAAACTTTAAGATGTAGCATCGAGAAGGTAATGGATCATAAACAAATGATCCAATAAACAAAATGAATGACTTGTTTTCCCTCTTAATCATTGTCCTGTACCCTTCCATTGTCCCTCCATCATTCTCTTTATTACATAATCAATAATGACTCATGTGGAAAGGATAAATACTTTTCCCATGGTTGTTGTGAGGCATTTTTTTCTCAATCAATGTAAGAGGAAAAGCACAAATCATAGACCAGACTACTTTTAAACCTTTTTATCTGGAAACAAAACCTTTTTCTGAAATCAGTCATTCCGCTTGTTCCTGCACCTTTAATACCACTTTTAGTTATTAATTAGTTATACTTTTAAAGGTGAAAGGTAGTTCAGTAAGCCATTACTATACTTCATTATACAGTACATACACTGGGGCATCAGGTAAATTGTGATAGTCCAACTTGGTAGCATTTCCTTTCTGGGCTGATAAGTGAAAATCAAAACTTATGTTACTGAGCCCATGCAGTAGACCTGCTTGAGAGAAATACCATGACTTGCTTCATGTGATATCATATAAGTGGGTGTGGTCAACATCAAACAGGAAGTTGAAAAGGAAAAATGACATGCTTTGGCTAGTTTTTCATACGGTTATAATAATGTTATATATATATATATATATATATATATATATATATATACACACACACACACACACACACACATACATACATATACATATATATACACACACACACATGTATATACAACATGTACTACTGTAATAAAATAAACATAAAGACAGTTCATATCATTCACATATATGTATAATTTAATCATTTTCAAGGTGTCCCAAATCAGCATGGTTCATTTTAATTGAGTCTTAAAATAAGTGGAGAGAGGAAAAGCGAAGGGATTTAATGGATACGAGAATGGATGCATGAAACACACTACTATGTTTAAGTGATGCATAGCTGGATTTTGTGTGCATTAAATGGTGTTTTTTGAGGCATCTCAATAAACAAGGGTATAAGGTAGACTGGGAAATATACTGTAGTATATAATATATAATATGTTTATATTATTTTAATCCTCTGCTATGCTGCTACTCCAAGAAATAAATTATAAAATGTTACTTACATTTTAGTGGTGGTTTTCTACTGTAATTATTATTAAATCGATTCTTACAGAATTTTAGAAAAGATTTTCTATATACAATATTAGAATATCTTGATGAATTTGGAGAAGTTATTTTTGGAGAAGCTGATGATGAATTTGGAAAAGTCTTGTTATTGAAATTTGATTTATAAATATTTGATTTATAAATTATAAAAAAAAATGCCTGAATGAATGAAAATGTGTCCTGGATGAGTAAATGGTTTTCAGTCATTGTGCAATGCTTATGAATGAGTTAGGAAGGCCGTAAGTAGGTTCCCTTCAACTAAAGTGTTTCCAACTTGTTATTATAACTGATGAAATAGTGAACGTTGCTCACCTTCAGGTCCTGCTCAAGATTCTCCAGTTTGCCTTGGAGCTCATCTTTTTCCCGTCTTGCTGAGTCCCTCTCCTCGCTTACACTCGCCAACTTCTCTCTGAGCTGCACATAGTCCGACTTTACCTTTACACGACACAGCGACAGGGAGGAGAAGTGAGAAAGGCCACCTACAGAACTCTCGTTCAGACTGTAGTGTGCTTACATGCACTGTGGATCTTGCTTACTGTAGTGATGAATCAGAGAACTGAGTGGTTAAATAAAATCTATGGTGGGAAAGTATCCAGAAAAACTCAGCTGATTCAGCAGCATAGAATCTGCATTTTTAACGAATCATGGAAACATGGAATCATGTTGTTGTTCACACACACTGAGACGTAAGCACTATTATTTCCAAACATCATTAATCTTCCTGACATGTTAATTTATTAGGAGTTGCACTTCCTGCACTACACTCATCACGTCCAGACCTATAAAGCATAACAATGAAAATTTGAATTTGTGGTGATTTCTGAAGACAAACAGTTATGGATGAACCTACAAATGAAGCTCAATTTTAAGAAAAACTAGGCCAGAAAATGAATCATGTGTACCAGCATGTTTTTTTTTTTAATTTATTTTAATTGACTGCGATTTAACTCAGAGTGTATGGAGACATGGCCAGTGTCTGAAGTTTGCTTCTTTATTTTTGCACTGGAACTATGAGGCTCATGTAGCTAAGAAGTAATTGAAGCTTATGGTCACCAGTTTAGCCTTTTGGACATAATCAGTTTCAGATAATAAATCTGTATTAAACAGGTATACATATAAAATGTGAGCTCCTTTTATTATAATCCAAATTACTACATCTCTACCTTCAAACATTATGTAACGCCCCCTACCTAAGTCTGATGAGTGTTGCTACCCAACCCGCCTCCCCTGCTCTATTTGCACTGTGCATGCACACCTTTGTTGCACGTACACACATCTTATTGTTTCAAACACTGCCCAATCTGTATAATCTCATGATATTACTGTTACAGTATACTTTGTGACCCTTACGTATAGTGGCTCTAGTAGGAAGAGCATCAATTATTACATCATATTGTCTTTTAGTAACTGGAAAGTTTTATTGATTAAAATCTCTGAATAAAAATATATTTGGCTTTTTGCATGACAGCTGAGAAACTAATAAAACATTGTTATTAAACTAATGTTGGAATATAGTTTTCTATTTATATTAATTGTTTGGGTCGCTGGAGGACTAGTGGTGACGCTTCGGCACTGCCACGGGCCGGGTTCGATTCCCAGCCAGGGAACCAACCCCAAGACAGTGTACTCCCAGTGCCGGTCCCAAGCTCAGATAAAATTGGGGAGGTTTGCGTCAGGAAGGGCATCCGGCACATTAAAAAAAAAAAAAAACCTGTGCCAATGATCGCTATGGTGACCCCTAACGGGGAGCAGCTGAAAGATGGAAATCATCCTGGTTAATTGTATAATTCAAAGTTTTGATATGATGTAGTTACATAACAACAATATCGAAACCACCATACTCTGCCGTACTACTCATAGTAACAGACCTTTTAACATTATGCCTTTTATAATAAAGGTTTTCATGATAAAATGTATGCATTTCATATATTGCAGGGTTTGCATTGGTTTGTATGTTATAAACATGGATACGGGCTTTTGTTTAAACGTGTGCTGAATTGAATTTTAACAAATGTCCAGTACAGATCGGACAGCCAACTCAGGCCGAAAAACGAGCACTCACACACGAGAGAGATGACAGCGCACAGCCAAATGGATGTCTGCACTTGCACCTTCTCCACACCAGGAGGTGGCAGCAGTACGCGAAGAGCTAAAAACAACCAGGACGCCATCTTGAAGCTAAATCACTTTCTTCATCAGTGTCACTACTCAATCCGCTTCTCTTGCCTAACTGCACTGTGCATGTGCAGCGAAAAATTTGGCAGAGCATGAGGAACAGGAAGAAGGTGATTTGGTTTTTAACTCCGTGTTTATTAATTTCTGTTTTTCTTTTTTTTGAATATGAATACAGACCACCGCCACCTGCTTGTTTGCAAAAGGTGCAAGTGTAAAACATTTGGCCATTTGGCTCTCAGCTGTTGTCCCTCTGTTGTGTTCAAGTGCAAAATTTTTGGCCTGAGTTGGCACTGGTTCTTAGACTTCAGACTGACATGTTGTGGCTGTAAGATTCCAATCCTGTTTAGAAGCTCTGTAATCTGTGTTGTCTCTGGAGCACGATTACTCAGGGGGCAGACACATGCTCCGTCTCATTTATCAGGATATATTTAATCAAAGCAGGACTGAAGAAACGAATCGATTTGTATCTCACATCAATCCAAGTGTGGCAGATGAGAAAATGTCTGCCCTGATGTCAGAGTGCATCTATCCTGGATGTATTTACTCTCTCTGCTCAGTATCATTAACACCTCACCCATATGCTGAACGACTCCTTGATCACAGAGTGGGGTGGGCGAGAGAAGGCGAGAGGCATGGTGGGCGAGAGTCACTATCTGATTGAGCAGCAGGCATTTTGTCTCCGGCACTGCTCTGGGGTTTGGACAGATGGTTCCTTTTCACTGGGCAGCGACAGAAGAAGAACAGGATGGGGATTACGCTGAGAGAGAGAGACAAGCCGCGGCCAGGCCACTTGGCAAAAAGCACCATCGATAACAACACCATTAGTGGCCGGAGCCCCAATCTGCTGCTCTCAGAGTGTTATCCATTGTCAGTGGTGAGAAGATACTGGTTTCAGTTTGAATGCCACCAGAACTTATTTAAATAACAGCTAGATGCTGAAGGTAAATGTTTTCTCAAGAGAGATAATATTGCCTGCATACAGGAACAACCAGACTGAAGGCCTGATGTATTAAGCTGTTTGAGCCCACTGTTGAGTGCAATTCAGCCACACTCTGCACATGGCAAAATGCACAAATTGGACTCCTCATCCATATGCATTTGAGGGAGAATCATGCAAAAGAAGGCGAAGAACTAAGAACTGTTGCTGATTACATATTCTGTATGTACGATGTAAACACTGAGTTCTGTGCTAGCTCGCATCACTAATAGCAACTGAAGTTAGCAGGCATCAGTGGCGACCAGAGGAGTACTGAAAAATCAAAACAAAAACCATCAGAGAGATAGCAAAAACATTATGTGTGGCAAAATCAACTGGTACATTCTTAAAAAACAAAAAAATGCACTGGTGAGCTCAGGAACACCAAAAGGCCAGGAAGACCGTGGAAAACAACTGTGGTGGATGACAGAAGGATTCTTTCCCTGGTGATGAATAACCCCTTCACAACAGTTGCCCAGATCAAGAACATCCTCCAGGAGGATGTCTGTGTCAAATATCTGTGTCATAGTCAACAATCAAGTGAAAAGTTCACCAGAGTAGACCATTGGTAAGCCCCAAAAACAGGAAGACCAGATCAGAGTTTACCAAAAACATCTACATAAGCCTGTACAGTTCTGGGATAACATCCTATGGACAGATGAGACAAAAATCAACTTGTACAAGAATGATGGGAACAGAAGAGTATGGAGGAGGGAAATAACTGCTCATGATTCATAGCATATTGACCTTATATTATGGCATGCTAATGGAACTGGTTCCCTTGTATTTATTGATGATGTGACTGCTGACAAAAACAGCAGGATGAATTCTGAAGTGTATAGGGCTGTATTCTCTGCTCAGATTTAGGCAAATGCTTCGAAATTCACTGGACTCCGCTCTCAGTGCAGATGGACAATGCCCCGAAGCATACTTCAAAAGCAATCCAAGATTTTTTCAAGGCAAAGAAGTGGAATGTTCAGCAATGGCCAAGTCAATCACCTGACCTGAATCCAACTGAGCATGCATTTCAATTTGCTGAAGGCAAAACTAAAGGTAAAACACCAAAAGAACAAGCAGAAACTGAAGACAGCTGCAGTAAAGGCCTGGCCTGGCAGAGTATCACCAGGGAAGAAACCCAGTGTCTGGTGATGTCCATGGATTCCATACTTCTGGCAGTCATTGACTACAAAGGATTTGCAACCAAGTTTAATTTATAATTTTTGCAACCAGTTTAATTTATAATTATGTTAGTTTGTCCAATTACTTTTGGTCCATTAAAAAGGGGAGGGCACATACAGTAGGTATAGAAAAGAATCACCCCCCTTCAAAATAATTGTTGCTTAGCAGCCTGGAATGAAGACACAATTTTTGTTTTATCCAGCTGTATTTACTCAGTGCAACTTATAACATCCAAGTGAAAGATATAACAGCAACAGGATAAAAATAAAAAAACAATCACTGAGTTGGATAAAGGATCACCCCCTTGTGGCAATATTTTGATGAACCATCTATGAACCATAATTTCAACTACAATATACTGTGGGAGACAGCTAAAATGTCCAAATATTTATGGACCTGACTGTCTATATATATATATATATATATATATATATATATATATATATATATATATATATATATATATAGGAACAGTCTTACAAACAGGCTATGTGTGTTTTTGATTTTAATGAACACCTCATTAACAGTAAAATAATAATAATAATAATAATAATAATAATAATAATTATTATTATTATTATTATTATTATAACCTATTAAAAGTACATTTAAAAAATCAGTTCATGTGCTTTAAGACTAAATTGTTAGGCTGTGCTTCATTTTACAGAAGACACTTGAGAACACTTTTTTCTTAAGATTACAATCTGAGCTGAGCTGAGTTCACATCAGGCCGAGGTTATTAGTGGTTATTGATCAGACCATGGAGCCGGATTGTGTTGGAAGGATTCAGTGGAAGCCACATGAAACTTTTTTAAGAGCTGAGTAAAAACCAGACATGTGATCTGCTGTTTAACTCCTACCTCCTCGTACTGCTCCGCCTTCAGGCTGTGACTGAACAGCTGGAGATTGAGGCGTTTCCTCTCTTGTTTTGCCCGCTGGAGCTCATGCTTCTGTCAGATAGAAACAGGAAGCAGCTGATTAGCCTTGTGCAGTGCAGTAAAGCATGGGGTGGAGAATTCAGCATGCATTCAACATGAGGAGGCTTGTGGGAACACAAATGGGAATTACATGATTGATCCAATCCAATCCAGTCCAATCCCTCTGATTCAGTAGTGTGTGTATAGTGTTACAACAGTTTTACGATTCAGTGTTAAACCCTTCACTACGTCACAGTGTTCTACAGCAGGTTTTCATGTCAATGTTCATGGCAAGTTTAGGAGATACCACCTAACCCCACTGACTCAACCCCTTTTGGATGAACTGCTTGAACACCACTCCTCCTTGTCCAGCATCAGTGCCCAACCTCACAATGCTCTTGTGGCTGAATGAGCAAATCCTCACAGCCACGTTCCAAAATCTGGTTGAACGACTTGCCAGAAGAGTGAAGGCTGTTATACCAGGAAAAAAGAGGGACCAAGTCCATATTACACCAGTATTTATGCCCATGGTTTTGGAAAGGGATGTTCAACAAGCACATCTGGTTGTGATGGTCAGGTGTCCACATACTTTTGACCATATAATGTAACTCTAATTAGAATCAGGAGCGCTGCCACACCCAAGGATCCCACCTTAAATCAAACAGAGTATAATCACTCTAAACATGACATATTTTATAATGGACATAGCAACAGCACTGGTTATTGCACTGTACACCACCTTACTAATGCTCTTAATAACACTTAACAGGCCAAACTGTAATACAGGAGCAGACTTACTGGCTTACAGGCTTACTGAAGCTAACATTTCCTCCAGGGCACAAATCCCTTTAGCCTGCACGAACTACAAATGAGCTCCACTTTGTCACCCTTCATTTAATGTGCCAAGAGAGAAGGAGAGCTATTAAAAGCAATGCACTGCTCATGCACATCTCACACTGCCTAAAATCAGCAAAAGAATCATTAAAAGATGAAGAAAAAAAATCAGCAGCATCCAGCCATAATCATGGTCATGTAATCACCTGTTTAACAAAAGGGATTGTGGTCATTTAATATGCAGTGCGTATTGATTAAGCATCACTGAGAAAGGAGTAGTTAAACCACTGTCTTTGGGTTTAATGGTAATGGTTTACACTGATAGAGTACATAGTGCTCATCTTTTTTGCCTCTGAAAACTGTATATTTTACAGAGAAATTATTAATATGCGTATTAAATGACAATTTTATTATTTCTTCTATTGTCTCCTAGGCAGGGTTGGTACTTTCTGTACAGCTGGGTTTTTTTTTTTACTCATATTGGTTTAAAAAATTAATTTGGCTATAATTCCAAGTTAGTCTCACAGAAACATTCTGTGAAAAAAAAAAAAACACATTCCCAGGCAACTTATCTGCGCCACCTTCTATAAGCTGAATATCAACATTCTGGCAGCGTATCAATCTTTCTCTCGAATGCTCTGTATGTCACGTTCCGTTCCAACGTACTGTAATGCTGTTAGAATAAAAATACATGATGCATGATGATACATGATGCTTCAACCAGAGAAGACAAATCTTTAAGATAGAAGAGAAAGATAATCTTTAAGATAATGCATGTTTATTTATAAAGCACCACGTCATACACCATGTAATTCAGAGTGTAATTTAAAAAAAAATTAAAACTAATAAACGACGAAGATTAAAAATATAAAAATACATTTAAAAAGGGAAGTGAATGATAAAGTGCTAAGGGATTTTGAAAGAATCACACAAGACTGAGGTGTGAGGTTCCATAACTTTACACATACTAAATCATTTTAATGCTAAACGCAAAAATATTATCTTGAGCTGTGGCATATAAAAGACACGTCTAAAGAATACTTTAACACCCCTACAACGGGTTGTACCATTTCTGCCCGCTGCTGGTGTTGACGTCAACTGGTGACACTGCCTCAGGCTCGAGTCTCTCATTACTTCATTTGTTATAAAGAGAAAATTAAGAATCAAGACAAAACTTTAAAAGCTAGATTAGTCTTGTAATTTAAATGTAATGCTGATAACTGAAGTATGTGTCTGCCTTATGATATTATGCAGCGTTGGTTGTTGAAAAATTAACCTGAGAGGAAAAAGAACACCAAATATCAGTGTATGACTCACACTCTGCTATTACTGAAGCATTCATTTGCTAAACTGTAAAAGTGAAGAACAGAGCACAGTTTTAAGGAGTTTTTAAGGGAAAAAAAAGCCACCCACTGTCGTTCGGCTCTGACTAAGTGCTCTGCCTCCTCCTGACTGCTTCACATGTCAAAGTGCATCAGCTGCCCTGCTTCTGTCTGGCATCCTCATGATGATCAGACTGAACTGGGCCTGTCTGTGTGTCAGATGCAGCATCAGCACCGACATGACAGCTTCTGTACACCGGGACACTGAACACAATACGGACTGGCAGAAATCTCCTGTGAGGACATTTACTTGTGAGAATGAAACTAGGAACGTTCAGGACGTCATGTTCCATCTCATCAGACCACCAAATACTTAAATAAATAGTTCAGGAATAAAAATCAAATGTACACAGATCTACACCTTAGACCAAATGTGGTTGATCGGCCAACATATGTTTGTTGTCTGACATTTACATATTTAATTTTACACTGAGCTATGCTGTGAAGATAATGGAAGTCTGTGTTACTCAAAATCTTTTTGTGTAAATTTCTGCCTTAAAGCCACATTCAGTTCTTCAGTGACTTAAACACATAAATAAAATCTCATCATTTAGCTGCGTACAAAATTTAAATCAGCAGCCATACTGGACATTCAGAATCACTAATCTGACTATGGCCTATGCCCCATACCCCCTAGGCCACGCCCCCTATGCCCCTATGCTTTAAACTCTCAAAGTTTAAAGGCAGATCTGTTGCAGAAATTGAAGTAGAAGTGAAATGGAAGAAAAGTGAACTGGAGGAAAAGTTCCACTGCAAACCTAAATTTACAAAAGTGTTTAAATGGGACACAAATATATGAAAAAGATTTTGGATGACACAGACTTGCATTACTTGTTAGCTAAATTAGCCTCATAGCTACAGTGCATAACTTAAATGGACGGAATAGAGCGTATATAAAAAGATGTGTGAGAGAGAGAGAGAGACAGTTACTTATTTTGTTTGCTCCTTATTAAATTAGTTTAGCTATTTCTGTTTGTTTGTTTATTTATTTACTCTGATCTGTGTTTGTACGTGTTAATGAAGTGATGTGTTTGTGTTGTACTCCCAAAGTTACTGTTACAATCTGTTCATTTATGTACTTGCTTTTGCAATAACATCACATAGCATTCATGTCAATAAACCACTGTTTAACTACTTTGTACAACCATGGTGAGCAGAAAAGCATTTCAGAATGCACAACACTTCGAACCTTGAGTTGGATGGGCTACAACAGCAGAAGAACACACCAGGTTCCACTCCTGTCAGCCAAGAACTGGAATCTGAGGCTATAGTGGGCACAGACTCACAGAAACTGGACAGCTGAAGATAGGAAAAAGAGTAGGTGATGTTTTTCCAGTCATCGACTGTATACTTTCAATGAGCCGCACAGTTCGGTGGAAACTCAGTAGACTGTTGTGTGTGAAAATCCCTGGAGATCAGCAGTTTCTGAAACCCAGCCCATCTGGCACTTACAACCATGCCTCAGTCAAAGTCACAGAGATCACATTTTTGAGATCGCATGATGGAGATTCTGGCTCTTTTCAGTCTGCACTCACCAACAAGTCTCAACACTTTTGCCATTTTGTTCTAAACCAGGCACAGATGTGCTAACAGATGAAGAATCAACATCATACGTCACTGTTACCGTGACCAAGATAAAACGCTTACTGAAAATGAATGAATTCATGCTAACAAACATCTGCAGAGAGAGAGAGAGAGAGAGAGAGAGAGAGAGAGTAATTGAGACTGACACTGTGAGCTGATCTTTAGCTCCAGGTGTGCCCTTCATTCCTGCAGATGCTCAGAGAACCTCAGCTCAACCGTGCACACAGTCATAGAGAAATAAAGCTCTTTTCCCCCCACAGAGACAGGGCACATGTGAGGTTCAGGGTTCAGGTGAAATTAAGTCTTGCACTTTACAGTGAAAAGGGTACAGGAACAAAGGGGGAAGATGAAGAAAAAGAGCATCTAAAAGAGTTTAAACGTCCTTATTATTCCTTAGTGTACCTGAAACACATCTCTAGCTATTTTTTTACTCTAAAATTAAGTCTCTGTACTTTTATTAAATTGTTGTAAAGTGTCTTTTTTTTACCCCTCTAACTCATCCACTACTCATTAATATTCATAAAGCAGACTTCATTAATATTCATTAGCTTGCTAAGAACCTTCTCGACGAACGGAGAAGCATTTTTAAAATCGGTTTTCTGGTTGAGAAATGAGGAGTTCCACCAGACATGATGGAGAGATTTATGTGTCTGTGGAATAGATATAGGATTTATTGCTTTTGTTATTGCTCACGCCTTGTACGAGTCAGTATTTTCATTTCATAAATGTATTGATTGTGTGTGTGTTAAACATGATCCACACCCCTTGAGTCAGTGAAACTAGACTGAAAGTCATTCCTCTTTCAAGCTAATCAGTTGAGTCAGCCAGCTTATAGAGTCCAGAGTCACAGCTGGCAACATCCAGCATTTCAGTGGAACACAAGCAGTGGAATTCATAGATATATACACACACATGTTAGGAAACAACACAAAACAGCAATGATTATTAGCTATTTTACACTACTCAGGCTGTTTGTTGTTTGCGTTGGACAGCAGTGTGATCAGGCTGTATTTGAGGAAACGAAGTGAATCATACCTACCTACCTACCTACCTACCTACCTGTGTGTCTGTCTGTCTATCTTTTTGTTTATCTATCTATCTTAAGCTCACTAGAGTGCTGTGTGCATCATCTTAAATCACATACTAGTGCCCTAAACAGTGATGGAAAATAGTGTGCCATAAGCTGTTACTTTATGTAGTGGTGCTATTTGGGATGGACCGCTATGATCCAATTACAGTGTGTTACTCAAATGAATCTCTTATAATAACCTTTATTTAACCAGGTAAGTCAATTGAGAACCAGTTCTCATTTACAATGACGACCTGGCCATTACAGGATATAGATCAAGTTTGTGATTTAAATGGCATGTTGTGATGGGAGTTTTGGCTCTTCTGGCTAAGGGAAGTGCATCACATGTTTCAGCGCTATATCTAATCATAAACATGGCCAAAGAGAAGACTCATGTGCTGTATGGACAAGAAACAAAGGTTTTATTTGATAGAATTAATGAAATACTTTCATGTTTTTAATGAAAGCAACATCAAACATCAAAACGACCCAGACCAGGATAACGTTGAATGAATTTACGCTTACAAACAACACCGATTTTGAAAAAAAGGCTTCTGGGGAAGCATTTTGATAAAATTACACTGTGAGAGTAAACCCACAAAAAAGTAGTAGTAGTAAAGAAATAACAAGAGGTGTTGTCACTGATGAACTGAAAAACAGGCGCAAAAAAACAAGACAAATGTAATTACATAATGTAGGACCTTTAATAACCTCAAACAATAATAATAAAGTTGCAGTCTTGAGTGCAACTTTAGACCAGCTGCGTGGTTGGTCCCTCAGTGCCGTAAATCACTGCCTCATTATTCCTCCCTCTGAGATTTGTGCTTCATATAGGAGGCCAAGCGTCACATTTCTGCAAGTTTGCAGTGTACCACCAACACAGAATCCAATAATAAAATGCTGTCTGCGTGTATATATGCAGCTCAGCTCCCATTCTTCGCTCAATCAACATATGAACCAAGGGGTCAGAGTCAATTTTGGCTTGGGACACAGCTGCATTTTCACATTCATTTAAAAGGTTGTAAAATCTACAGATATTTCATTTCTTTAGCGACTCAATGCTTTTCCTCCTGATCAGAAGGTTGGGGATTTATTACTATGTCCTTAAATAATGTAAAATGCAAAAATATTAACTTACGTCATATTAGCATGTTAATATATCCCTGAACATGTGGTTTTACACCCTTAAAAATGTAATCAAAGTATAATAAACATACAATGCCTAGGAGACTACTGATATTAGCCAGATTATCTGCCAATCTAAGACAATATCAAGCTTGTAATGAATAAAAGTGTCTAGAAATAGGCTCAATATACCTATATTTGTTTATAATAATCTCATAATAAGAAATATTAGATCATTTGGCCTTGCTGAGATTGCAATTTTTTTGCAGTGACCTAGCAACCCGCTGCTGCACTTCAATCCACTAGAATGTATTTGCGAGGTGTTTGGTATTAAATGACCAAGAGTTGATGTGAGGACACTTGGTCCACAGAGGCTCGTTCATATTACATAACAATAAATTCCCTGAGTCCTCTCTGCCACCACAACCCCTGATATCCAGTGTGTCATCTTTAATCCATGCTGTTGTCCTGTCCATGTCTGCTTCTAAGCCACCTCTGAGTCATGAAGGGGATTAAATAAAATTACAACAGCAAATCTGAGTCCCTGATATTTCAGGACATAACGATGAGTGTACATGTGACTACAGAATGACTGCAGATTAACTGATTTCTAGCTTAATAAATTCTTAATGTGTCTCTGCAAACAGGCACTAAGGAACTACAATTTACAATCATTAATTTAGCATATAACAGCTTGTTAACCCGCCAGTAAATTAGCTGCTGTGTCACTGATGGACCTGAGTGGGATTTCAGTATCACAGTCTTTGATTTACATCTTCAATTTTCAGGGATTTATTTAACAGCAAACAAATCTGTCAGAATATAACATCACCATGACAACTATTATCTGTTTTTCACCAACATTAGCTAAGTTAGATTACAGTAGCTTGGCATATATGTTTGTTCTACAGTTAAAAGTTTCCAGGCACTGCATTGATCTCTAATCTTGGATGATTTGTAATATGATTCTCTCAACGATTTAACAACCAAAATGGTCACATTTTCACAAATAGTTCGCAGGTCTTGACAAGAACACTAAAGAGACTACAGCGGAACATAACGTTCACCTTTCGTGATGACAAGCTGATTGGCCAGTGGTGGCCATGTTTCTTTTTAAGTAATTTACTTACACCACAGACTCAGAACACCAAATTTCAGCTCAACTGGACCTGTGGTTCCTGGGAAACAGTTATTTGAAGATAACTGCCTGCTGAACATGCATTTCAAGTTTTGTACGAATATATGCAAGCTATTATGAGCTCCTGAAGAAGCACCTTTAGTGCTTGAACCCCTAAAAGAAGAAGAAGATGGAGAAAATTCCTCTTGCTTGGCCCCTAATGAGCCTCCACACAGACATGTGAGAAGGGATGTAGAGAAAAGGTGAGCTGATTGGACTTACTAAACTCTGGCATGCTGAGATCTTGTTCTTCACCTCCCGCTCGAGAAGCTGACACCTCTTCCTCCTCTCACTCACTTCTGTTTCCTGTTGGGGAAAATAAACACACAACAAAATCTCAGTCTTTAAAGTCGGCTTCTTTAGTTTTGCCCTCAAACAACATCCATAAACTCTGTCATAGAGTTTTTAAATTATTTATATATATTTAACATTGTACATATTTTAACACTAAGACTAAAAAATTATTAATTGCATTATTAAATGCACTTTTATACACACACCAAACTTCCTAAAAGTGTGTTGTGTAATTTAATTCCCATATTTGGGGTAAAGAAAGACAATGTGGATATTTTATTTCCAAATTGTCGTTTTTGTTCTTTTAATCATCCGACCTGAAGCTTGGACTGAATTCTACTTCATTTGTGAGTCAGTTTGGATAAAAGCATCAGGTGAGGGAATAAACTGAGAGAATAAACTAAGACGTTTTCCAGTTTCTGCATTACTGTTTGACCTGCTGATAGTGAGATTTAGCCCTTGATTCATCTCTACCTAAAGAGATCAGTGCTTTAGTCATTTAGTCTGTCCAACTCTCTTACCTCCTCATCTGTCCACTCTGCTCAAGCAGATCAGGTCCTAAAGCTTCAACTTTCATGCTAATACTGTAACTAGCTGTAACGGTGCTGTATAGTTGCACTGCATTCTGAGACTCTGAGTCCAATGTTTGTTGTCTCCACTACGTCTACACTGGATTTCTCATTAATATGACGTTGAACATCGCTGGAAAATTGAATGAGAAAAGATTTTAGGCGCTAACAGCAGAACCTGAGCACTTATTTTTGAGATTGTTGTAAGTTTTTCTCCTATTAAACACCACTGTAACTGTGCTAACAATGTCCCGCTGTGACATCAGCGTGGCATACGACCACTAACTTCTCAGTGTATTAACAAAAATACAGCACTAACCAGTAAATTAGTACCAGAATCCATAATATAATATATCACAAATATTCCAATATATATATATGTATTTAATGTTTTCAATGGTTCTCCTTTTAATACATAAGGTTTTATTCACTGTGAAATTGAGAACACAAAAAGGTCTACGTTCATACTTGACACATGACTGAGATGTAAAACTGTGCTGGCTATGTAGTGGATAAAGTCTTTAGTGGATGAAAGCTTTACAGAGACCGGTGACCATGTACATCATCAGAGTGTTTGTGTGTGTGTGTGTGTGTGTGTGTGTGTGTGTGTGCCGTTGCTATAGAAACCTCTTCAGGTGGAAACAATAGCCATGAGAGCAAACAGCTGGGCTGATGTTTACTTACAGTTTTCCTAGCTTACGGCTGCAAGCTGAAATCATGCACATTTACTCAAGCATGACCAGGGTTGTGTGGAAATACTGACAGCTACACATTAAACACACCATCTTAAACAGATTCAGTCAGGTGATATGTTAAAATCCATAAAAAGATAAATAAATAGTATAAAATGGAAAAAATTTTATCTCTGTGTTTTTTGTTTTTTTTTTAATTTCATGCAATTGTTTTTGCCCATTGTTTTATAAGGGTGCCAATAATTTTTACATATTTTAAAGAGAAAATATAATTGTTTAAAAATGTAAATTGTTTCTTGTATAAATTCTCTGGAAAATTGGAATTATTGTACGTATTTTTAATTAAAAGTTTGCACATTTTCTCAAAAGGGTGCCAACACATCTAGAGTTAAATGTATGTGAATATTTGTTAATGTGGTTGATGATTGTATTTGGAGCATTTAGCTGTGAGGTTTTTGCTCAGGGAGCAGTGCTGGCATTAGGATTAGTCAGAAGTGTCTCGTCTACATTAGCGCTGTACTTTAGCGAGAGTCTCTGGAGAGTGAGACGAGACTCTACACGGAGACGGCGTGGGATTTGGAAACAGACATGCAGCATGTCTTCCTTTCTCAGCAGCTCCATCTGAGCTCAGCTGAGCGAGGACGAGAGCAACAGGAGAGGAGGAGGAAGGAGGAGGAGGGTGGAAATGAAGATGAGGGAGATCCAGAAAAGAGCTGCCATCAGCGCCGGCCGCCTCCACTACTGTCTGAAACATCACGCCCACACAAAGGGACCAAAAAAACAAGAAAGTAAACTCTCTCTACAAGTCTAGATTTTTGCCACACCCTTTCCATCTCGCTCTCAGACAGTTCACTCTCACGCTCTAACCTTTCAGTGCCCCTGAACTCAAAATTGGTATTGTACCAGTTAGGGATGTAAACGAATATGAATATATTATTTGGATTTAACAAACAATGTGTTCTAAACAGATACAAATACAGATACAAATAGTAGGCATACTTTTTTTTTTTTTAGAAAGCTTGCCAGAAAGGGCAAAGTAGATTTGGACCTATCCCAGGGGAAGCAACAAAAAAGTCACCCAAGCGAGACAGAGGATATTACTTTCTTCTGATTCAGCCTCAAACAAGAAATGCACAAGAACAAAGCCTGCGTGACAAACAAAGATCATGCTCATTAACATAAACATGCGTCAATCCTTACTATCTGCCTAGCCAGGGTCATGGTGGTTTACTTTAGGCTATTAGTTTATATTAATAGGGTTATTTTAAATGTTTAGATTTTGGACAATTTAATCAACTAAATTTATTGGAAAATATGAGTGATGTAGGTTTCGACCTCATAGGGATGTAACTAACTACTGAATATGTTCGGGATGAACAGATAATGTGTCATTAAATAATACAAAAACAGATACAAATGGGAGGCGCACTATTCTTTTTTCCACAAAGGTTCCCAGGGATCTCACTGGACATCTGGCAAGCATGAGGTTTTTACATACAATGTGAGCTCTTGCTTGCAGGGCACAAGTATGACGCTCATAGAAATAAAGACCATGCTGGGTAACATGATACTAGCAGAAGTGCACTATTCCCCAGGAAAATCATTATAATTTAATGATTATATTTCATTATAATCAGGAAAGGCATTATAATAAAAGAACTCCATTTTGACTATCTGCGTCCCAGCTTCACAGTAGATTCTGATCTACGATGATGGAATGCAACAACCCCAAAAACTAAAGTAAATCTAATCAAACATTATTAGGTAGTTTTTTGTTGTAAACTATAAACAACAGTTTGCAGATTTGGGAAAGACAGCTCCCGAGCTTAGTCAGTGACATTAGATAGAAAGTTCCACAGGGCGGTCTGACTGAGACTAATTATTAACTTGTGTGAAGTAGACGAGGCTAAGAAACTGTATGAGTTCAGGAGTTGAATAAAATGATGTCCTGCAATGTTATGTTCTTTGTTATTTGTTGTTATAATCTGCGAATGAAAAATCACTTATTTTTCCTGCAGCTCTGTTTTTTTTCCCAATGATTTCCAATATTTCTGGAGGTAAAAAATACCTTCTGATTTAGAGTACACCCACTTCCAGTTTAAATCTGAATACAGACAGGGATCCATAAATTTGGAGCTCTAAACAGATACAGATATAGATAATGGCATTGTGTTACACTACTAGTACCTGTCCCTTAGTGTTATGGACACCAATACCAATAGTTTTGAAAAAACACAAAAAATATTTTTGGAGACATTCTTCTTTTAATTTTATTGTTCATCCCTTCTAGAAAAATTATTTAAAAATTTTAATGACTCTTCCTGTACTATTCTTGTGTTTGTATAATTAAATGCTGTCTATAACATACACTCACTGTCCACTTTAATAGGAACACCTGCACACCTGCTCATTTATACAGTTATCCAATCAGCCAATCATGTGGCAGCAGTACAATGCATAAAAACATGCAGATACAGGTCAAGAGCTTCAGTTAATGCTCACATCAAACATCAGAATGGGGGCTTGTAATAACCGTGGCATGGTTATTGGTACCAGACAGGCTGGTCTGAGTATATCAGAAACTGCTGACCTGGGATTTTCACACACAACAGTCTCTAGCGTTTACACAGAATGGTACAAAAAACATCCTGTGAGTGGAGGGTCTGCAGGCTGAAACACCTTGAGAGAGATCAGAGAAGATCAGACCAGACTGGTCTGAGCTGACAGGAAGTCTATAGTAACTCAAATAAGCACTCTTTACAACCGTGGTAAGCAGAAAAGCATCTCAGAGCTTACAACACATCAACCCATGAGGTGGATGAGCTACAACAGCAGAAGAAGGCTCCACTCCCGCAAGCCAAGAACAAGAATCTGAGGCTATCATGGGCACAGACTCACCGAAACTAGACAGCTGAAAACTGATATTCTGAGATGCTTGTCTGCTCACCACATATCGAATGTAAAGAGTGATTATATGGGTTACTATATATTTCCTGGCAGCTCAAACCAATCTGGCCATTTTCCTCTGACCTCCCTTATCAACAAGGCGTTTCCACCCACAGAACTGTCACTCACTCAGGGTTTTTTTTTTTTTTTTTACACCATTCTGTGTAAACTCTGTGTAAAGACTGTTGGATAACTGCATAAATGAGCAGGTGTACAGGTTAATGTGGATGGTGAGTGTATATATCCCTACAGTAGCAGCTTTTTAGAAGCAAACATAGTTCATTGGTGCAATTTTGGCTGTGGAGAAAAATAGCTGACGTTTATTCATTTGGAACAGGGTGGAATTTGTGAAGAAAGTGACCTTTCAGCTGAGTATTTTATCAACTTGGGGCTGTTCTGTGGTGGCAATCCGCTACCTCAGACTGATGAAGAAGGTGATCCTGTATTTATACAGAATTTATGGCTTCTTCATTAGTAAGAGTAAGTAACATCGTTTTATCTACCACCCAGACGCACCCAACTACAAATTCTTCCCTTAGAGAAAGTAGTTTCATCTCTGAAGGGTGGATTCGCTTATAAACAAACACATTTAAAATAAACTTTTAACATTGGGACATTTGCCGCTTAGACTCACATTATAAATGAGTTTGGAGTAAATAGGTTTTTGCTTCTTTTCTGTCTGTAGAGCAGGGAGTCCAAAATCCTGTCTGTAGTAATCACACACATTACACATACAGTGCAGAGATTTTAAGACAGAAAATGCTGAACTATTCCTTTAATCTCAGACTCTCATGACAGTGCGTGACTCTGCATGACCTCGTCTCTATCCATCTGCTTCCTGTCTGTAAATCTTCTCTTTTTGTCTCTTTGCTCCTGTTGCTGCAAAACCATGGCTGTCTCAGAGGCATGATTTGTTAACGATAAAAAACAGCACTGTGGTCTATCATTTATACAAAATCCTAAGTGGTAAGCCTGTTAAAAATGTATTGTTATTATTATTATTATTATTATTATGTTCTGATCTGATTATTATGTTCTTGTTTCTAGGAAGGAAAGAGCAAATTCAGTTTAAAAAAAATGCAAACACATCCCAAATTTAGTCGATCAGCTGGGATATATTTGATATCTAAAGCCTCTTTACTTTTGAAGCTACAATGCTAATGTAGCTAACAAACAATGGAAGTCTATAGCCACCAGTTTAGCATCACACATTGCTTACAGTTGGTTTCAGAATTATTGCCACCCTTCTAAATAACAAGATTGCACAAAATAATTCAAACTATCCAATCAAAAGAATTGGATAAAATACTTTTCTTTTTTACAACAAATCATAATCATGAGAATATTTTTTAAATCAACGGTATTTTTAAAATCATTAATAACATTAAAATAATAGGCAATGCAGAAAAAATTATATTGCTGAATAAAATGTTTTTTTTTTTTTGTGAGTAAAACTATACAACAGCTCCATCTGGTTAAGCTTTAAAAAAAAAAAAAAAAACATGATATGTGTTATTTATTCTTTCATGAACACTGCTAATATTTATGGATTTATTTATGGATTTGACTGCACACAGTTTCTGACACTGTATGACACACTGTTACCTTTAAACCTGGACAAAAGGCCAAAGCAAAAGAGAGAGAAAGAAAAGTCTTTAAGCTGAAATGATTCCTTCCGCAGGTGAGTTTAGGGGCACTCAGGCACAGGTAGGGGGCGTGGCTTAAGATCTGAAATGATTTGGATGATAATATGTAAGAAATAAAACAGTATGCATAGTGCGGTTATAGTAAAATACTGAGTGACGGTGTGGTGTAATAAAGCGGAGTTACTGTTACCACCCCACTGTTGATTGTTTTCCTATAACAGCACATCCTATAGTGTATTATTTCTCTTATCCCACAGCAATTTTCCAACAACGACAATTTTTTTTATTAAATAAAGAACAGCACATGCTGCTTTTTATGCATTTATAGTTACAATTAATGCTGTGAAAGTTAGTTCCTGTCATCATTTACATTATAACTATAAGGAGTCATTCTCTCACCAGTCTCTACTTTTTATTTCTAAAAAACCACTTTATCATGTTAAAGAGAAACTGTAAAGTGTAAACTCCTCTGTCCTGAAGACTTTCCTGTGTTGGAAAACTTACAGTTGTACCTTTACCTCTGACTGTCAAAAAGCGCCGTATTTCCATTAATGTTAAATAACTGTCTCCTTACAGAAAACTAAACCATATCAATAACTGTGCATATAAATGATAACACATTCGAATAAGCACATTAATATAAACCTGTGATTTGCAGCGGCACTACTGTGAGAGCTGCTGTTATAGAAAATTAATCAACGTCTTCCGACCAATCAGAATTCAGAATTAAAATGCTCAGGCGAGCATGTGATGCTAAACTGAAGACTATAAGACAGAAGGAAACTTCAGACTCCAAACATGTCCTGGCTCATCAAGAAACGCCGCATACATTTTATTTAGACTGAACTGATAATACACCTGAGTCTCCATGACTACATGCAGTTTGCAGCCAAGTATTAAGAAAGGTTTCCTCGTAGGAAAGGGCGAGAGCACCAATAAAATTATCAGTTTATAAAAATGTAGAGAAGACAGAATACTGAAGGATGTGCTGAGACAAAATAGGAGACACGAGTGTTACTCTCTCACGGAGGTTTCCTCTGTAACCATGGCAACCAAACAGATGCTGTGAAATGTTTCAGGTTACAAGGGTCCGAGAATTGATCCCCTGAGCTGATCGATCGGACGTGAGAGACAATACAAAACACGAGACACGCAAGCCACAGTGAAGTGAGTGTTTATGGGTTTTAGATCATGCACACTAAAGTGGAAATCATATATACTTCTATAAATGTCTATATATTAATTACACATCAGGGCAGAGCAACTTGAGCATTTTTTTTCCTCATCCAGAGCTGCTCACATGCTGCCGAAACAGATGCTGAAAAGGACAATAAGGATTTCAAAAAGAGAGAAAATAAAAGCAAGGTGGAAAAATGACAGAGGAAAAATATCTACCTGTGTCAGTTTATTCTCCACAGCATCTTGCCTGATGGACGAGGATATTCCTTTCCTCTCTTCTCGTTCGTTCTGCTGCTTCCTCTGGGTGTGTTAATGTCAGTGTGTACTGGGCCTGCGTATCTCTCTCTCTCTCTCTCTCTCTCTCTCTCTCCCTCTCTCTCTGCAGCGCTCCCCCCACCGTGCATCATGGCTGCCCCTGCATCCTCCTCCCACCTCCCCGAGTGTGTGTGTGTGTGTGTGAGAGAGAGAGAGAGAGAGAGAGAGAGAGGTGATAAAAAAAAAAACGAGCTTTCTCAGGGGGTGGTGAAGTCATGGCCCTTCTCCTCCTGTGCCAAAAGCCACCACAGCTAACTAGGGTGCCTAATTAGTCAGATTAATGCCGCTCAAACACTCACTTGCTGTGCACAGTGCTAAAAAAAAAAAAAAAAAAAGGGACAAGAGAGAAGAGGAAAAGCTCACTCTTTCTCTCTGGAAGCATCTGTTAGAGAACCTGAGCAAGAGGGAAATCCCACAAAGTCTGCAGTTTGCTCTGCATGACGAGGTGTAAAAAGATGCCATACGCGGCTCTCGTCCAGCTGCAGCGCTGCCACAGGAGGCGTCACAGGCAGGAAATGTGATAGAAATGTGGTTCTACTTTGGGACGATGTGCAAGTTATTCATCCGTCAAAATGGAATATGAAAGGAACATGTGCACAACTAAAGCACAGGTGAAAACTTTTCAACCTGTCAGTGAAGGATATTCGACATGTCATTAACTTCTAACCAGCTAGGATGATGAGAATCAAAATAGGAAATTATTCTCTATCATGGGATTGAATTTTAAAATATTTTTGCCACTCAGCTGAAGGGAACTTTATCAGAATGTTCAATAATGTATCTGACAGGTTCCAAGAAAACATAACTAAAAATTTCTACTAGCAGAACATTTTCTGAAATGTTACATTTCTAGTAACCTTTGGCTCTAAGGGCCTTCAGTCTGTCAGGTTTTCTGCATGTTTTCATATAACTCTGAGGCAAGTTTTATTTGATAGCAACAAAAACATTGCCATGATTTTAGTTCGTATCTAACTGGACCTCACTGAACAAATATTTAGCAACAATGGACCTCATTTATCAATCTTGTAGTAAAGTTGTGTGTAAACGTTTGCGTAAACCAAACCGAACTAAGAAAGAATTTCCACTGGACTTAGCAAAGTTTCAGAAACACTGATTTTCTTCGTACTTGCGTATGTATTTTGATGAGTACCAATCACCCGTAAGTACCATTACTCATTTGCATGTAAGTGAACAGACAGCTGTGAGCATGAAACCACAGATCGGTTTAAAGTCTGAAAAACAGAAATGGAAGTTTTTTTGACTCAAAATGAACAATCAGGGTAAAGCCTGAAAACAGAAGTGGAAGTTATTTTGGCTCACTACTATGCCAATAAAATATTTAATAATATATAATATTAATAATAAAAAGCAAGTGCTAAATCTTCTCTCAGCTGAGGTGTTTGTTTACGGCTTACAGCTATGAGCAGACAGAGCGGCCCGTCCTCCATTTATACGGTGCCATTTCTTTTGTCATAACTGAATGATTTGTTTTATTCATCTTAACGTATGTTATGGGTTTGTGTTGGCTCGCTTTGTTTAATTAATGCCAATAATATAAACCATTCATAAAATGTTCTCGATGGTATTCTTAGTCCCTGACCTAGTGAACTAGCATGAGGATGTGTTTTTGATAGAGACTTCTGTAAGTCGCTGTAGATAAGGGCGTCTGCTAAATACTGTAAACATAATAAAACCAAGCAATTTAACCTCGACAGTATATTCCAGATAATAAAAGTGGAGTAATCCAGGCAAATTATATGATTCGCAGTCGATCAAGACGATTCTTATTTTAGTTAGACTTTTCATGCGTAAATTTACACACACTCAGGAAATCAGGAAATTTCCACATTTATGGGATTTTCATGAACACCCGATTTCGTGTGTAAACATTCGTACTAAAGAGTTACACATAAATCCGTTAATGAGGCCCATTGTTTGTAAATGATTTCACTGGCCAAAACTAACTACAAATTCCTGCCAGATTTAATTTTTGCTGATTTTCTTCATACTCATGTGTGTTTTCATGGCACAGCTGATTTACATTTAGTGACACGAGCACAAATCCATAACAGGCAAAACTCACACAGAGCTGAAAACGACAAAATGACAACTAAACGGTGAGCACCTAAATCTTCCAGTAATGCAGCTCAGCCATTGTATCGTGTGAGCTACCATACATACACAATAACTTTCCATTAGAACAAATGTAATGGCACCCTATAAATGGGAAAGGGGGGGGAACTCATATCCTGTCCTTAGTGTCCGTAAACAGTGACAAACACCAAAGTAAGTAGATTAGCTAGTTGCTTAGCATATTTTCACATGGAGATAGTTTAAAATAACACTGAGCACACAATTTAATTTAAAGGTAAATTTGGGTTGTTAGCAAACTCAGTCCACTGGACAAAAACCACTGGTACTCCATCAAGAGCCTAACAGACAGGTCGGCCCTGATCACTGTTTCTGGTCCTACATGATAGTGAAAATATGAGGGTTAGTAAACAGGTCCCAGTCATTTCTGCGTTCAAGATTACATGTCCACATTGCTTCTTATCCTGTCAAGTGCTAGGTGAAATAAATTCAGCTAATTCATCCTCATTTGGCAAGAAGAGGGCAGAAATCAATTGGGGAAATGGCTTCCCAGAGTAACTGAGGTCACCACAGTACTCCCAGCGGCCATTCAGGCTCTTAAATATATGTGCTGTCATGGGATGTGGACAAATTACCCTTGAGACACGGGCTTCAAATACACCCTTGAATGCAGTGTAAAAAAAAAAATAGCAAAGATGTTGATTATATCGCTACATGCTGCAATCATTACTTGCAGTATTTTTTAAAAATTAATTCATTGGTCTATGATAATTTGTGAAATTATTATTTTTCTGTCATCTCAACACTACAAATTATCAC
This sequence comes from Pangasianodon hypophthalmus, assembly GCF_027358585.1. Classification (NCBI taxonomy): domain Eukaryota; kingdom Metazoa; phylum Chordata; class Actinopteri; order Siluriformes; family Pangasiidae; genus Pangasianodon; species Pangasianodon hypophthalmus. Next base: position 11,159,329 of record NC_069724.1, read on the forward strand.
CACTCTCATACAACTGTTAAGTAGTAATTCTGGATTCTGGATTATTTTTATATAACAGCACAATCTGAAGTGTGTTATTCTGTTTATATCACAATGAGTTGCCAATTATTTCAATGTTTAATTTATTACTGAATGACTTTTTAATGGTTTATAGTTAGATTTAACCTTCGGGAGACAAGTTAGTTCCTGTTATCATTTGCATTACAGTAACGGTCATTCCCTCACCAGCATCTCCTTTTCTTTCTTTCTCTCTCTCTCTTCTCTCTCTCTTACAAAAAAAACACAGCTTGCAAGAAAGTGCAAACTCTTCTGTCCTGAAAACGTGCTGGGAAACTGTTAATAATAAATAATAAATATCGCCTAACAATAAACTTCACCACATCAACGATTATATGTTTTTCTTTGTTAAACAACATTTTTTTTTAACATTCATTTATTCACTTAGATTATGTGGCGCATCCACCATACAGGTCCCTGTGAAAGAGCTGTTACTATAGAAACAATAAAGTATTAGATTGAGCGCATTAATGTTAACCTATCGGTCATGTTACAGACAGAACTACTGTCAGAGCCATGCTGTTAGACAAAAGTAATGCACACCTTCTGACCAATCAGATTCAAGAATTCAAGCACGCTGTGGTATAAGTTTCTCATACTCTGCAGTTCTGACAGTAGTGCAGCAAATCACAGGATAATATTAATCCAGTCGCTCTAACGTTCTCGTTTCTGTAGCACGAGCACATTCACTGAGACTTGTATAGTGAACTACATACATAAATAAATTTTTTTAAAAATGTGTGTAATTGTTGATATGGTGAAGTTTTCTGTAAAGAGAAGTTTATTTAACATTTATGTTTTCCAGTATGGGAAAGTCTTCAGAGCAGAGAGGTTTTTCGTTGCAGTTTCTCAGTAATATGACAAGTTGCTTTATTTAAGAGGGAGAGAAAAAGAGAGGCTGGCGAGGGAACGACTGTTTACAGCTGCTATAATGTAAGTGATAATAGGAACTCACTTGCTTTGCAGGCATTCCACTGCATTAAACGTAATTATAAATGGATAAAAGGCATGACATGCCATGCATTCTTTAATAACAAATTAATTAATTAATTTAAATTAATTAAAATTGAATTGTTGACAAGGTATAGAGGAATAAATCGTGGTGGCCTGCTTTTATAAGAACATAATCAACATATGATTGTTTCATTCCTTACTTGTAAAATGTGGTTAAGGAATAATGTGTGTGTGTCTTAATTAAACGGGTTATTAGAAGTGGTTAAAGGTTGTATTGTTAACTTTAATGTTAAATATGTCTTCAAATGGGAGTCAATATAATGCACCCTTCTGTGAATAATCACAGTTTTTAATTGTTGTTTCTTCTGAGTCCAGTCATGTAGAAATGGATCGATCGGAGAGACAGGGGTTCAGAGCCGTGATGGCCGGAGAGCTGGAACAGAGCTGCATTAAACGTCTCCTCCAGTCAATGCAATGGAGAGGATAATAAGGTTAAAGGAGCAATCTGGGTCCACTGGAAGAACACAGAGTCTAATTCTGAGTCTAATTCTATCAGGAAGGAGCAGCCCAGAGCTTGAAGCATGATTTCAGCCCCTCATCTCTCACGTCCACATCCACGTCCACGCCCTGCGCACTGCACAATCCTGAAGCCCTCGACTCAAGTGTTTGTTTGGCTTTGCTAATTAACTAGACTGCTCCTCTCTCGCCACCGTTATTAGTCTCTATTAATTATCAGCTACTGTCATTACACTCATGACTGTTATTATCCTCCAACCAATTACACCAACGAGACTTCAACCGCGCCCCACCGTTTGCTCGGCGGTGGGATCGCCATGACGACAGAAAGGGCGAGAAGAGACACAAGGTCATTCGTCAGCAAAGAGTGACTCTCTCCACATTGTCTGTCATGGCAGGTTGCCTGGCAACCAGCCAAAAGGATGCAGAGCTCACACGTGATTCAGAAGTGACTTGTTACTGCATCTTATGAACAACAGCTTTTGATTAAGTCTGGATGTAAGCCAGCCTTCTCATGCTCATCATTTTCCACGCTCTATTTCAGACAAAGGATTTGTACACTGCACCCTCCTACTTCCCCAACCATAATCCTGTGTTTGCATTGTCCAAGGCAATCAGATGATGGATGGTCAAAAGTCAAAAAAAAAATGTTTGGCCAATGTCTCCTTAGATGAAGTGTGGAATTTTATGTCTCTGATCTACATAAAATTGCCTGTAATGTGGCCAAGAACAATTGTTTGGCCAAGAACGATTTCAGGATCCAAATATACAATTCACGTACAGACATAAGAGGAAGAATCTTTTCTGATAGGGAATCACTCCTACGGTTCTACATACAGCTTTTACAGGTTCCCAGAGAGGGAAAACCAAAGAACCCTTGAATGTACCACAAAAGACTCACAGCTGTAATTTCGCACAGCTGTATGGATTTGTGTGGGTCAGTATCCCAATTAAATCCCAATCAAGTCCATTTTTATTCCAGATTCTGAAACTACAACAGGGTCAGTATTTATGCAAGACTTTGTATGATCAGATTTAATCCTAAATTATGTTATCAATTTATGACACCTCATGTACAGGTAAATTAGTGGAATTTTCAGCCAGTGTGACTGAGTGAGTGACTAAATGATTTAATTCATTAATGAATGAAACATTGATCATAAAACGAAGAAGCAACTGTTAATATTGTTTGTGTCTCACCATATAAGGATATCTGGGAGCATTTTTTTCCCTCTAGAATCAATGTGTGCATGTGGGCATGATTTTAATAACAAAAGATTTAGGAATTACTTTGTGTGTATGTTCTATTTATAACGGCTATTTATCCTCTCTTTCTCTCTCTCTCTCTCTCTCTCTCTCTATATATATATATATATATATATATATATATATATATATATATATATATATATATATATATATATTATAAAACAAGGACCTACATTTTCATGGAGGTTTTGTTATTGTGTGTAAAGGTCATTAAATAAAATAAATAAATGCAACATTGGTCCTTTCCTGCCATCTGAACTCTTGTTATGGACAAAGGAAGACACAGAGACAGTGCCATATTACAATGTCGCATCACTTTTCCTGCAGCGATTAAAGCTTGTGACCGCATGCACCGCTGTGGTCAGTCAGTTTCCCATCACCCGTCTGCCATGCCCTGATAGTGGGACGGTTGCCAGGGCAACAGTGGCTCCCAACATCACACCACTTGTCACTTGGGACCTTGGAAAAGCCTTTAGCCTTCTCCTCTGCTGTCATTTTGGTTTACATTCCCGTTTAACACATACAGAGGTGTAGCTACTGGACAAATGAGGCAGGAAAGAGCATGGACCCCTAAAACTGACAGGGTCCCCAAAAACCTGATCCTTGAAAATATCAGATGTCATAATGCAGGAAACCTCAAACGGTCAATATACGGTGAATTTCATTTACCCCATCTTGTTAATCTGTAACTTGGGTGAGTTTGATTAAATGAATGCATGATGTTAAAATGAAGGACTTAACAATCAGGAAGGCTGAAGAGGAGGAAAAAGAGGAAGACATGGAAAGTGGTGTGGGGAGTGATTTGGAATTAAAGATAATGACTGTAAGCTAAAAAACTATTTGTATTTGCTAAAGAAGCACCAAAAGGAACTGCGATGCAAAGCTCTTCAAACTCACTAGCGATTTGTAGAGCTGCTTCTGCTGCCTCAGTGTGGCCACCTCAAGCTTCAGGGTTCGGTTTGTCTCCTCCAGGAGGCGAAATCGGTTCACGTTGGACAGGTGGAGAGGCAGGACCTCGTGTTTCAGCTGCAGGAAAAGATGGAACAAATTGTACAGGAGATTGAATGCATTGAATAATTGCAGAGGTTGTCAAGCAGGAGTGCATCAATAAGAGCTAAATGAGCATGCCCCTGTAAGAAGCACAAGGAGCTACACATCCACTCCAGAGCCTGAGGCTCAGATGGGAGTTGTTCATAAAACCAAACAGCAGCAATCAGACAAAATCAATGTTCACAGGAAAAGTCATTGGGATGGGTTAGATGTTACTGAGCCGTACCACATGCAGAGTCATGTCCGAGCGCTTTCACTGCTGCTTACCGACTCTGCGACACCGAGACACTGTGCTGCTGCCAGAAATAAAAGTGTGGGCGTGCTGTAGCTCTGCTTTGGGAATGCTGCACTCACAAAACCACTCCATTTTCCACCCATGTCCATTACTGATCATTTATTCATGACTATTATTCGGCTGTGTCAAAACGCTGCCAGGAGGCCTTCAGGAACAAAGCGCTCACGCTTTCAGCTTCAGAGGAAACACAGGGAATGGAGCAAAACAAGAAAACAGAATTTAAAAATAGAGCTTTTTAAAAAAACATACAGACTCGAAGCAGCATTACAAACATCATCAGAATCTAAAACAAGGGTGAAAGAGGAAGGAGAAACTCCATCAGATGGAACAACTCCATCAGAGAGGAACCTTAAGAGGAACCAAGACCCTGCAGAGGGAGAACATCCTCTTCTGGCCAGAACCTGGGATCATATTGTTTTTATAATGTTATTATATTATAAAACAGTCTAAAAATTCTAATTTAAATGGAGTAAAGCCTAATTTGTTAATGGTTAGTAATCAGGATATTAGTATACTACTTATCACTAAAACTAGTCAGAATAAAATAATTGTGTATTAGTTTAACTTTAACTGGAGGCTTAAAAAAAGGTTGTTCATGATAAACAGTCAATCAAAGTGGACGGTACTATCAGCTTGAAAATATATACATGGCCTACTAGCATTTTAATAAGTAAGTACCTAATAATATAAGTTGTATATTCACTAATAAGTAAATATATAATAAGTATATAATATTTATGGAAGAAGTCGCAGGTATCAGTGCTTCGTAACAGTCAGTAAGTTTTCTGCTACTGCTGTAATTGTTTTCCTATTACAATGCATCCCGAAGTGTATGATGTCTCTTATACCACAACAATTTGACAACTATTGCAATTTTTTAAAATTTATTCTACTTTTTATCCACTTATTGTTACATTTAATGCTGTGGAATGTCTATGAAAACAAATTACTTCTTGTTAGCACTTATGTAGCTGTAAGCAATTGGCTCCTTAACAGCCCCTCTTTTTTCTCTCTCATGAAGATAATAAAGGGAAAATAACCCACAACTTGTCATATTATGGAGAAATGATGTATAACAGAAATTGTAAACTCCTCTGTCATGTAGACGTTCCTGTGTCGGAAAACTTCAATTTACAGCTTTACCTCTGTTACAAAGTGCTGACACTGGAGACTCCTTCCATAAATGTTAAGCAAACATCTTCCTACAGAAAACTTCAACATATCAACGATTACATGACCATTTTTCTATAGCAAATAAAAACATCTTTTTTAATCATTTATTTATGTGAACTGTCCACCATACATGTCCCTGTGAACAAGTTACTATAGAAACGATAACATATTTGAATGAGCACATTTACAGTTGCACTGCTGCCAGAGCTGCTGTTACAGAAAACAAATCAACACCTTCTACAGAATAAACAGCAACTTGCAGAAAATCAAGCGATGTGGTGTAATTAATAATACAGCCTTCTAGGGCCCTAATAAGTGAACATATTGAGTTCACACATAGTCATAGCATCGACCTGATGGAAGATCCCTGTACTATCCATGATATCAAAGTGGTAAATAAATAAATAAATAAATAAATAAATGTTCCATTTTCCTTTTTACGTTTTATTGACAGCATTAAAAATTTAGCAAAGAATATTCTGGAATGGTGCAACACTTTCCTTTATGACAGAACTGACTTTTGCAAAGCATCTGAACTTTAACAGTGGCTCTGTGTTAGTGTCCTAAAGAGCTCAGCATGCTGGGGGTTTTATGACCATAAGAAGTAGCTGGAGCTCAGATCTCCAGCTTACTAGCTGATCCCTTCATCCCTTCATCCTCATCCCTGCTGGAGACTGTCCTTCAGCTGAACTAGACACTCAGTTTGTATTGTTATTCTGCATTGCGCCGAAAATTCAGCCCTCGGGTTGTCCTGTTCACTTCTTAAGCACTGAATGTTGCTTAAGGGATGGAATTTAAGCCGTTTCACCACGGCAGGAAAGTAATGCACTTTCCAATCTCAGAACCCCTCAACTGAAGAGACAACAGATCGGACAGATTTCTTCAACCTCTTGGTGTATATGTGTGTGTATATCCTACATAATCCCAGCAAACTCCTACACCATGCTACAAACACTCACAAGCCTGGCGGCCTGTTGGTTTTCCAGTTGGCAGTTGTGCAGCTCTAAATCATCACACCAACCAGCATGGGGCCCCAGAACGAGCCAGTGAAGCTAGCTGCTCCAACACACAGACAATTACGCATTTAATAACTAACAAGAAGAAGAAGATTTTTAAACTAGTCATCACTACTAAGGGTTAAATTCACCCCTAAGTTTTAGCTGGTTAGAACAAAATCAATACATTCATTTCTTTGTTGCATTAAAGTTGCGTTAATGTAATATCACAACATTTTATGTTTTTTTTTTTTTTTTTTGACAGAATGCCACAGGGTCATCATCAGGAAGCATCTGACGCATCTCAGTGATGGACAGTATTACGTTCTCTTACTGATGGAGAAGCTCTGGCACTGTACAAAAAACTAAATTGCTTTCTCCATCACTCCATCACAGGTAGTGACATTGCACTACATTGCACAACCCCTAGCTGGAAAAACATTCCTCTGAAAATTGCCTGTCACAAAACTGCCAAATCGCACAAATTCCACATGAATAAATTCCTACCGTTTTTTTTCTGCACCCAAGGGATATTTGGAAAAGAGAACAGTGTGAGGGAAGACACACAGCCAAAAACACACCTACGGACCATGTTTACTGCTAACAAACTGCTACATGCCTCTACATGCCCCCTGGGGGCGGGGCATATACATTCCAGAGATCATTTAATTGGACAAACACAAAACCAGCACAGGATGAGTCATCAAAAAATTTTAATCGTTTTCCCAGGAGTGGCAAACTATAAAATCTCCAAACCTACATTTCTGTATTTTTTTCTAGATATTATATCATACTGGTGTCCATATCACTAAGGGACAGGCACAAAAGGCTCTGAAACACCAAATACTATAATAATAGGCTGAACTTCAATAAATAAATAAATAAATAAAATAGCAAAATTGCATTAACTGAATGTCTCTTTAGAATGTTTTTTTAATAAGTCATGTGATGTACAAGAACACTTATGAACAACTATAAAACAGATATATGAAAATTTAAGCAAGAAAGGATTCAGATTTTTAAAGGACTTTTTCATAAAAATAAAGTTTTTTAAAGGGCTTCTCAACTTAAAAGTTAAAAAAAAATGTCTGATGATTTTGTTTGGAGCTGCAACAACTAAACAATATTATCGGTAACATCGATAATGAAATATATTTGGTAATAAAAATTGCTAGTGATTAGTTAACTTGACAGCACTTACCTGGCCTATCAATGTCACTATTAGATATCACGTAAATACAGATGGCAACTGCTGCTCAGCAGAGTCAAAAAGTCAAGAATACAGTATTGGAGCAGTTTTGCTGTATTCGAGACGAAATTCCAACTTGTAATTCTCCGCTTACGACTGGGAAAAAACACAGAAAACGCCCCCTCGACTTGAAATTTCAACTGGGGGTAGCCATCTCAACTACCACTTCCTTGCCCATTTATGGAATGACATCAAATCAACATGGCAGCTCACACTGTGACCAGTGTAAAGTCCCCCTTCTCTACTTTTAAGTTAGTTTATAGCAGTATTGGCTTTAGCTCAGTTAATATACAGACAGTACTTGGTTAAATCTGTAACACTGAGAATGCAATCATCAACATTAGAGTTATCACTAATGTTAGCCGGCTTGCTTGTTGCTAAGCTACTCACTATGATCTGCTGTTGCTGCTGTACTGCAATTTTAGTCCAAAATGTTGCATGAATGTTTAAAGTTCACTATAGTAGTACAGTACCAGTAGGCATTCAGGCCTGTAGCTGTAAAAATGCGGTTAAAATAGCTTTTTATGAGCTGTACATGCTCTGACAGAGCAAACAAAAGACACACTTTCGTGGAGGCGTCCATGTTTTTCTTCCACTTCGCACATCGAAAGTGC